>NW_017255933.1:1844599-1873719 GCF_001594055.1 Mycetomoellerius zeteki
GATGACGGTCCCAGACACGAAGCATGGCAAGATCTTGCTGCCCATAACAATTATTTATTCCAGGTCGATCTGCACTGCTCTACACTCAAATCGCGAAAGAAAGCAGCAAAGATAAACATCACGACAATTAATAATATGACGTGGCGTATCTTTGTTGATAATTCATATCCACGTATATGTCAGATAATAACGAATTTAATTACGTGAGTAGGTAATACAATGTTGACATTGTCAATAGACTCCGTTCTCTCTCTTTGCCTTCAGAATAATAAATCTCCCTTAAAATTTCCCTGATCTTTTGCAATGTTTTAATTTTCCACATAACATTTCGCGAATTACATAATAAAAATAAATATGCAGAGATTATTATAAAAATAGTTCATTCAAACGTTTGCTCTTAATTGCTTTATATTAAGCACATTCATGAAGACACATTATTTGTATCTTCTCGATTATAGAAATATTTCAATTGTATCTTTATGCTCAGCTCCTACACGTTAATTTTGTAAACACCTTTTTAATCAATTAAAACCCAATTCCACTAATGTAAGATTAGTTTGAATCTCGGTTTCTTTTTTTAATTCTTAGAATTAGAAAAACAAACAGTAAATTGAACCGAGATTGAAATTAATCTTACATGATGAAATCGGATCTGAGATATCAGGCTTGTTCTTTTTAGTTACACTTCTTGCATTATCTTTTTTTTTTTAACGTGGAGAGAAAAAGAAGAAAGATAAACCGTGCAAGAAATATAATTACAAAGAACAAACTTATCGCTAAAGCGATAAAGAATATTAAAATTTTCTTCTAACTTTCTTCTTGTTTTCTATAAATATTATAAAAATTGTCAGCCATTTACATATCGCGTCGTAGGAAATATTGCAATACGTTGAAGTGGTTTAAGAATAACAATTGTTTTTTAATAGTTATTTTGCAGCTACTAGATATCGAATGTTTCTCAACGTAAGAATGCATCTGCTCTTTTCTCGTAATCCTCTTTATTTACTATAAAACTATGTTTTTAACAAATTGCAGATACGTGTACGAAATATTATCGCTTGAATTCAATATTCGATCGCTCGAACGACATCCAAATAGAACGGACGTAACAAAATTGCTCATATCCACAGGGAGCAATGAATTTTCCCTCTTATGGAGATATTCGTGATGCGCTCCATATAATGTTCGGCATAAGGATAGTTTAAATTAATATAAATTAATTTAAATATCAAATGTGTTATCTCTGTTACAACCGAGATGTCTTCAGTGAAATTATACCTGTAAAAATTTTATCTGATACTGATATCTCTTCTCTATATGATACTGATTTCCCTTTACTCCATCCCTCTGAATTCAGATTGCGACACGGACATTTACAATATTGCCACTGTGTATACATTTACATAGAGATCTTTCCCAGATAACAATGTTTAAAATCATAAGACGTCTTTAAAGCGGTTTCTAGACAATCAATATTATTACACAATATTTGATATTGAATAATATTATGTCTAGAGGCCACTTAAGATGGTTCTCACAAAGATGTCTTTAAGACTTATGATTTTTTTACTGATTATTTGGATATTATCTATGTTCAGCTATTAGATTGTTTTGAATTGTTTAAAGGGCGTATCAAAATAATTGTATAATATTGAATGTCTAGCGGGGGGAGGAGAATTTAACGGTTCTTGTAAAAATGTCTTTTTTAAGATTTTCTATTTCTTTTATAGACATTCTTTAATACTTATGTTCTTTGATTTTGAACTTTGTATTATCTGGGTTCTCTTTTAGAGTTTCATGTATATATGTATTGCGCGCATCTGCCAAAAATGATTACATATACGTACAATTGTAAATTTGCTAGAAAAAATTAAATAAAATCTACGTATACACAATAGTTAAAAAATAAAATGATAAATTTCTCCTCTACATTTTGTTGATAAATTCATAAACGTTACAGAAATTCCGTATATCCAGAGAAAATAAAAGAGAAATAAAATGACGAAAGAGTGCATTAAATTTTTCTAACACGACAATCGAGACGAGCGTGTCTTTGGAACTGAAAATGAAAAATGCGCGTTTAAAAATAATTGTATTATTTACACGATATATGCAGGTACATGAAATGCAAACTGCGCACAACGAGGTCTCACATATAAGTGGATTTCAATCGAGGACTCTTGAATGCGCTCAATCTCGAAAATCACGAATAGAAGAGCCTTTTTTTATCCTATATTAGCGTTCAGTCGTGATACTCCTGATTCCGATTTCCCCCAATTACTCTTGACTCGATGTAAAGATGAAAATCTGTATAATTTCGACGTAACGTATAACATCACATACTAATATCCACTGCAGACGCGCAAGAAAAAAAAAGATCCGCGTATTTTGCCTAAAAATCTCTGTATTAGATCGAGATCGGTATAATTTAGTGTTTAATTGCGAATGCTTCTATAATGCTTTACGCATAATATGAAAAAACTCTCACGGTATCATGCAAGATTTAACGTCTTTATTACATTTTTTTTAAACGATCCGGCAATTCTATATTCTCTTAATAACAGCGTTATTATTAGTAATAGTAATATTATTATTACGATTATTTTTTTCTTTTCCGGTTCTCTACAATTCAATTTAAGCTGTTGCAGGCGTACACATTCACATCCGTGGAGATTATCTGATTCGATGTCTTTTCGAGTTACTGCATGCGGCATATAGTAAGAATTCTCATCCTCTCTTTCTCACTCTCTCTCTCTCTCCCTCCCTCTCTTTCTCTCTGACACGTGACGATACATTTTTCTTTATTTATTATCGATCTAATTTGGGAAAAACGTAGATTTTCGGATAGACTAAACGAATTCAAGGCATTTTGCCACATGTACCAGCTACTATATTATTACTATTACCCTATTTTCGTCATTATTCGTTACTATATAAAAATAATACAATAACTATATATAATAATTATAATGATATTTATACCACTAATTAATGCTCAATTAGCTGAAATGGCCATTCCTCTCTTTTGAATAGGAATAATTAATAAGTAAATAATTTTAAAAATCTATCTTCGTAGTTTTAATTTCTAATATTTAATATAAGTGCTTATCTTATCTATGTTCAACAAGGTATCCTCGATTATTAACGTAACAACCTGCCAGCAGCGCAAGGACTAAATTGTATTTAACCTTCCTTCTTCTTCTTCTCTTCTTTTATTCTTCTTTCTTCTATCTCTGGGCCGCAACAGTATAATCTTTCAATTAATCTCAAGATCAATGAGTTAACAACACAACATGTTATGCAAGCGTTACTGAAATTCTGTAATATCGATTATATTTGGCAAAGCGACATGTAAACTCGCTGCTTAATCTTGCTGTTCATAATATATGTATAGGCCCCGCATGGAGGCATATTCTTTTTTTCCACAGGCATCTAGGCACAACAGATATAAAAGTAGTACACTCAGAAGTATCCAGATTTTCTCGTAGCAATCTATTATTTTTAAAATAGCACTATCATATACATCCTAAGATAACGCGCGCCGGCATGTATTTTTCTTTTTTGTCTTCATTTATTTGTTTATTCTCTTACTACAACGAGCCTGTAGTGTTAAAGCAAGTACGTATATTTATATATGTATATATCATTTGCACATAAATGGAAACGCCTCATTCGTAAGAATGTTAACACAACAAGCTCGCATAGCGCAGTAATATAGGTTACAACATCGAGAGCACATACGTGTATATCTTCGATCACATTTCCTCATACATATCTCTCATCTGTGTATAAAATCTCTTGTAGAATAGAATAGAACCAAATCCATTACAACCGTAATATCCACAATTAAATCTCATTTACGTACATTATTCGTATATTATCTTATTGTTGAGACATAGCAGAGGGTAGCACCTCAGAATGCTTCCGATGATGGCGATTCTAATGTATTTAGAGCCTGTTTTGTTTACTATATGCGCGTCTTTTATAATGATACTATTACACTTCTTCTTAATCGCAATGTTTTTTTTCCCATAATGAAGAAATAAATACAACGCATTTCTATAAAGAATGAGTTTTTTCTGTAAGCTTCTATGAGTACCTATACACTGTGTCTTTGAATCGCATATATGCGCGGCGGGATAGTAGGATTCTTTTTTTTTTTTCTATTAAAAAAAGCAAATATGATGTGATATATATTGAAATGACAATACATAACTGATTTCGCATAGTGAGACTCTCAGCCAAAAATCATTTGCGTTCTTATCGCCGTTTTCCTTCTAGAAAGAAAACTAACTTCCGATGTTGCTACAGCAAAACAGAGGATACATGGGAAGTGGTTGTGGTAGAGACTAGCAATTATTAGGATCTGGCGGCGTAACAAGGTATTCATCGGCGCGTTTGTGGTCGGATAATGCTCGCATTGTGTACGAATCTTGCGGTAAATCGCTCTTTCTTCGTAAAAGCGGTTTCACTTTGTTCACGTTTGTCATTTTCTTCGCCTGTATAACAAAACGCTTATTTAAGATATATCTAAGAATATCATGCTGACATGCTTCATATAACAGAGCATTCAAATAAAAAATAATAATGAATGTCAATTCATACCTCATTAGCTTTAGCTTCAATTTTCTCCAAGGTAAGCGGAGTTTGATCCGTGTCACCGTCTTCATCAGGCGGTGAATTATCTATATGTTGAGGTGATATATAGGAGGTGTTATTCGTTGTGCCTTTATTTGC
Source organism: Mycetomoellerius zeteki (assembly GCF_001594055.1). NCBI lineage: Eukaryota > Metazoa > Arthropoda > Insecta > Hymenoptera > Formicidae > Mycetomoellerius > Mycetomoellerius zeteki. The sequence continues at coordinate 1,849,337 of NW_017255933.1, forward strand.
CACATTATAGTTTGGATGCCTCATCGCGAGCGCTTCAACGCGCATCCATGCTTCATCTCGATCTTTCATGAGCTTTCGTTCTCTTTGACGTTCCTACAAAGTTTTAAATCAAAATAAATATGATAGATAAGTTATTGAAGTTTTAATCTTTCTGCAAGATCAAATTAACATACAGTTATGTAACAATCTTGCGTTTCGCGGGTTTTCTCCGTGTTTAGATCCATTCTTGGAATGCCAACGTTTCGTGAACCTTGCAGTTCATTTCATCAGGGCGAGGAGCAGCCTGATACCAAGCTGTTCCCCCGGGTCGTTCCTTTTATATTACGCTGCTTAAAGCAGCGTAATATAAAAGGAACGACCCGGGGGAACAGCTTAGTATCAGGCTGCTCCTCGCCCTGATGAAGTGAACTGCAAGGTTCACGAAACGTTGGCATTCCAAGAATGGATCTAAACACGGAGAAAACCCGCGAAACGCAAGATTGTTACAAAGGTAACACCCGTGAAAGCCTCAAGAATAATACAGTTATGTAGTTTTGAGATTATGATTCGTCAAAACATATTTGATATTCTTATTTAATGCTGAATACAGTTAATTTATTTATGCAAGCATGAGTATTACTGAAAGAGTGAGAGGTCTGTTTTCTATAACTGAACTAGTTGTACATTTTTGGAACTTAAAAAAGTAAAATATACATTTGATATTAAGCGAAAACGAGAAAGAAAATTCTAGTACAGAGAGTTTAGTGCAGGAATAAAAAACAGACCTGTAAATTGTCTACAAATATACCTGATAGTACTGTGTTGTACATTCGTCGAATACTTTTTGATTCATTTCCATAAAAAGTTTTAGGGCGTTGTAAATTAAACCGTGGATTGTCTTGTTCCAATGGTTGCGGGAGTTTCTATAAAAAGCTGGATACATTATCGGTAAGATGACGGAATAATTGTCCGATATCAAAGACATTATGTATTCATTATTCCAATAGTAGAGAGCTCTTTCTGCCACCTGAAACAAGTGAGCATAAGTTAGATGTCGCACAAACCAGAATAACAACGTTGCATACTTGCCTGGAAATGCGGCGATGACACGCATTTGGCTAATTGCCTGAACAACGGATCCATGACTTTCTGAAATTCAGCTGGCTCAATGACGTCCAAGATCTCTTCAAGTTCATTCAAAAACATAACTTCTTTAGGGGAATGTGTTTTTGGCCAGAATTTTAGCAGATTTCTAATTACGGGTTCCGTCAGCGACGGATCCTTCTCCAGAAATTGAACAACGCAATACGCTAGTTGTGGATGGTATACGGATAATGACTTAGCTTTATGCAAGGGTAATAAGACTTTTAACAAAAACACCTTATGCTCTTCCTTTAGTGGCAGAGCAAAGCCATTTATAATACTGTAAAGGAAATAAACGCTGATAAATACCTTATAAATTTTTTAACGTTGTGCATCATATTTGTATCGAATTTGTTACCTTCCTAAAATTTCAAGTAGTTCAGCGATACCATTATGATGTTCCGTCTCATAAATAAATCGATAGAAAACGTTATTTATCTGTTTCCTAATGTACGCCCTCAGTCCTAGGAATTTTCCGTAAATCCTATGGAGGGTCGTCTTAAGAAAATCCCTCTCTCTTGGGTCCTCAGAGTCAAATAACTCCAAAAGCTGCAGCACGAATTTTTGATCTATATAACGTCTTGCTATGGACGGCTGGAAGTCCTGTGACTCCAACAACCGCAAGAAGAATTCGTAGACGAGCTGCAAATGCGGCCAAGCCGCCTCCAACGTCGGCTCATCCTCTTCTGGATCAAACTCTGCGCCATTAGGATTTGATGACGGGGGTAGCGTCCGGAATAAATTCACAGCGAACTGCAAGGATTTCCGTCGTCTGAGTAAAACCTTTCAACTTTATTCTCTCAAGGTACCATTTTATTTAGATTATGTTTCTACACGTATCTCATGTCCTATTTGAAAATATAAAGGCAATGTAAATGCTAAGAATATTTCTCATATTTTTACATATACTGACATTATTATGCTCCTTGCTAGCACTATTAATTGCTTTTTCTTTTTTTTTTATTCTCATGCAGCTATATTTTTCATTAAGCTCTACATTTTTATACAAAACTAATTTCTTAGCATTTACATAATCTTGTATCTCTAATCTACAAAAAGCTTCATGAAATTCAAAAAGTTCATGCTCTTACACATATACATGGAGTATATTAGAATGCTGTTCTTACCATGTTCACCGCTTCGGGATATATCGCTTCGGTAATAACGTTTTTGTTTTTGGTTACGTACTCGACCATCTCGTGGAGAGCAGTACGCTTTACCTCCTTCCATTTCAAATCCGACAACGGATCGGACTCGAAGTCGAAAAGGACGCAGCATTGCCGTAGCTTCTGTATAAAAAGTTCTTCCCGCTCGTTTACCTGTTGTGTTTCTGGAATCAGATAGCCGGTGATTAATCGCGCCGCACTCGGCAGTTTGTACCTTAAGAAGCAAGAATAATATTGCGGCTATTAATCATATTAGTCTACAAGAGAATATCGATGCACGCTAATATGAAGGGATACATTCGAAAGCATCCTTCTCGTGCTATTCACTTCTTTTTCTCGTTTGAATTATTTTGCTACGAATAGCTTTCCCGCCTGCCTAACTGGTCTTCTTGACATAAATGAGAAATGACTCTTTAAACGAAGTTAAATCTTTGGAATAATTTATGTTTCATATATCAGCGTCAAGATATTATCGATTATAAGTTCTTATACTTATCGATTATAAATACTTATAATACATGTATCACATGATGTATGTTTTATCCTTATTGTAAAGATATTTCACGTATATAAATATGCAGAATATTAACATTCTTTTTTGAAATAATTTGTGATTTTCAGTAAAGAGGTCGAATCAATTTAATAAAGGATATCTGATAAGGAGAGTATCCAGAATGTAATTTACCACTGATAAAAATGCAGCACGCGATCAAAATCGATATTCTATTCGTTTCTTTGAACAATTTGCATAGACAGTTATTTCAGATGTTAATCAATGTCCTATTCTTAAACTCAGAACAAAAAGCGTACTGTCGCATAGGATTGCCTTTAGTTAATATTTATACACGTCATAATGGCCCGCCAGCAGCAGGCTTTCGATTTAAAATCTTAAAGGCGCCCTACTTTTTCCGATTAATCGAGTGGGTTTTGAAGGAAAATCGATAATGGCCTTCAAAATACCAACTGTAACCGTATGACATTATTTATCGCTTGCTATTCCTAGAAGTCTCTGTAATAATAATAGGAATAGCGAGATCGATTGCCGAATTCACCTCGAGCCAACCATTTTATGGACATTATATTCTCAAACAATAAAATACAAATTTTACAAAAATAAAGTGTGCTAAATTAATCCTTCAATAATTTAATTTATGGATATAATCTTTCGTTTTATTAATAACAAATAATCAGGTGCACATATTAGTTCTATGATAAAATCATGTGCGATAATGAACTGATTTAAGCGACAGAGAGCTTTACCGATTAGAAGAGGTTGCAAAGGTTGATAGTGCAGCGCGAACGTCACCGGGTAACCCTTGCTTGAGTCCTGGGATAAGACCGTCGCCAAAGCAAGACCCTGATGAAAGCTGGGACTTTTGGGCAGAGCACCACCCAGAGATGGGCCAATTCCACCCACGTGAACCATCGCGCAATATTATGTTCAATACCGACTTTACACTCGCACTTTATTCATTGGTGAATCTCTTCAGACGCTTTGACTTGGGTAACACACGTTTTGCTATTTACGTATCGTCTCAATAGCTACTTACAATTTGCACTTTGGATTCACACACTCGATAAGTTCGGGTGTCCCCTTGATTAAAATCGCAATTAATAATATTCTATTATTTCGTTCTCTTTTCAATACGGCATCAAATTAGCATTTTATTTATAAAATATCGATAATTTCTTTTAAATATTATTGCAGTAAACCTATATTATTTCGAAATTGTTTAACAATATCAAGAGAAAATCAAGAGAATAAATTATTATAAAAATAAAGAAAAAGCTAAATATTCAAAAGCTAAATATTTTATCAATATAAAGACATAATTATTGAAAAATTATAATAAAAAAATTCAGAATCCTATCTTTTACATCAAAAATATATTAATCTAAAAAATAAAACCAACCGGTCAATAATGATCTCTCGGTATTTTTAATATTAATTGAATGTTCGATTATCGAAAGAATTCTTTATCTGATTGATGTCCATTTCTGCCCCAACGTAGATTAACTTTAAACTTAGTTTAACTTACTTTTTATTTTTTGCTAGTTTTTTTACAAATTAGAAAAAGATGAAAAGTCAGTTAAACCGAGATTAAATCTTACAGTGATAGAACCGGGCCTGTTCCTATCAACGTAGATTAACTTTAATCTCGGTTTAACTTACTGTTTATCTTTCTCTAATTTTTAGAATTAGAAAAAAGTAAAGAGTAAATAGAATCGAAATTAAAGTTTAGTTTTTACACTAATGAGATCAGGTCTAAAGAATAAAAAACTAAACATATTAGAAAATTATATACGATAACAATTTTCCCTTAATTTCAGCAGCAATATTTGAATTTCACAAACGTAGAAATGCCGGCAAAATATGTACCGGCAATAAATATGTATAACTTTTCTAAACTGTATAACTATTCTGTATTGTATAAACCATAAATGTATTCGGAAAATATTATATAAAAAAGAAAAACAATAATTAAAAATTACTGTTTTATGTTTTAATTATTAAGTTGACTTATTCAGATTTGCCAATTAATATGTTCTCGGATTTACAGATTTAACCTACTCGGACGGAAACCAATTTCCGGAGAATGTTTTTATTATGTAATTCGCAATCATCCGCCAATTTGCTCAACGAAATGCGACGCATAACTTTATTAAACCACGGCGATTGTCGGCCTTCGACAAGTCACTTTTACCGGCTTCCCACATTATTTTCCGCATAGCTCCAGCTATGAAGGAAACGCGCGTGGTTTTACGCGTTTTGCCAAACCATGCAGAAACGTAACTGTACTTTGATGCAAAGCAACACGAATCGTCCGTTACACAGTTGCGAGAATATTTTCGCACAAAGCGAATTTAATATTTTAGTGTAAGCAATATAATACTAAACTACTGTATACATAAATTTTACAAGTATACAAATTAATATGTGTTAAATTAAACGTGAAATTTATTACGAATGTTGTTTTCCGTAAATTAACAAATTCAATTAACTTCTTGTCTTTCTATATACAAGTATATTTAATATTATCAGCATTTTCATAATATATCAATTATAAAACAATTAACAACATTTTATTCAATAAACAAGTTATTTAAGTATTCAATATAATTTTGCGAAGATGAATCATTTAACTGCTATATATTAATTCTATCGAACTTTCTATCTAACTTTCAGTTTATTATTTCTTGCAAAGTGTATCTCAATAAATTCGGTTTCTCAAAATTATACAAAATTATACAAAATATCTATATATAAAAATTTTATAATCTTCATATTCAGTTCAATTCTATTTCAATTCCATTGCAATTCCTTGTGTCTTAACTGATTCCGCGTATAACGTTTAAGCATCAAAGATAAAGATTTAAATAATAAATGTTAATATTTAATCTCTTATCAAAATTTTTATACCATTTATCACTAAATTCGAAACATTGTTTGTAAATTATATAACTCACCAAATCTTTGAGAATTCCTTCGAGTTTAAAATTCACTAAACTTCATTTCCTCAATTGGGAAACTTTTAAATCAGAAGACTCACCAATTTTCGATCGGAAGCGTTTTAATCAAAAGAATTCACCAACTTCTAATAGGAAAATTTTAACTGTTCATTGATTGGTTTAAACATTTTCTCCACCCCTCTGTTGAATATCTGCTATCTTTTTTAACCGATTATAAAGTATCAATCACCAAGCGATTATTTTTATTAATTATTTCCGATATGTTTTACGACATTCATGCGAAATAATCCACTTTTGCTAGACTCAACGACCTCGAAGTTCTCCCTAAACCTCGAGAGCAGGACGCGCCCGTCCTTAACCGAGTTTTCTCTGAACGGATTCGCGATAACAACCTCGCTGACACCACCGAAGTCCATCCGCCGCTAATTTCCGTCGTTGTTTAACACTCGCAACAATCTGTTGCTTCGTTCGTATCAATCGATCGGCCGGGGAAAGCAAGGCTCTTCTCGACCTTTCCCTCGGGGTGTTCGCGCTGCGAAGCCACCCCTATGAAACACCGGCAAGCACTAGCGGCGCGTCCTCGCGGCTCGCGGGTCCCCGGAACCCGGTGACCGCGTTCGTGAGGGGCGGGAGGCGACGAGAAGAGGGGGACAGGCTGGCGGGTGAGATTCGCCTAAGTGGCACCAGGTTCAACGAACTCGAGGGTCCTCGCCGGGATCTCGCGGGTCATCTCTCGATCGGTCACGAGGTCGATACAATCCCCCTCGACGAGATTCTGGGCAGGTGGAGCCGCGACCAGGTGGGGTTCTCCGCGAGGGTGCCGCGAGGATGTTCGGGCGCTGGAACGGTTGGAAGAGAAGGATCGGAAAGGGATGGTCGAAACGAAGGCGTGGGATGAAAAGGAGGGGAAGAGGGGGTGGAACCCGACTGTTTACGTTGGGAAAACGGGGAATCATGAATCCGGAGCGCCTGCGCGACCCTTGTCGCACGCAATCGATAGACTCTGACGTAGGAGGTAGTCTCGCAACCTCGATTGACCGGCATTACATTGGGAAAGGGCAGGCGGACCAATTTGTCGCCGCCCTTCTTTCTTTTCCTTTCCTCTCCTATCCTCTCTGTTATTCTTTTTCGCGTCTTGTCCACTTTTCCGTTGTTTGTTTCTCACACTATACGTCCGCGCACTCGATCTCTATTCTTATCTAATTATTCGATTATGATTGGAATGTATATGTGAACTAGTTTCTTGTATAATGATTTCTTTACGTTACTTGATCAAGTCGATTTTAGATTGCAAGCCATTTGCAACAATCACAAAACAAGTTTGATGTATATATGTATGTAAACACGTTCGAGATATGACATACTTCTTTTTCATTTTTATTACAATGTGAATCATCAATGACACAATATTATTTTAGTCGATTTAACAAGAATGGTAGTTATCACGTGGGATTAATCTTACTATCGTGTTGTAAAAAGAATGACATTCTTGAGAATGATTGAATAACTCACCGGACAACAGCGGCAATTTTTGCAGTTCCCGATTTTTCGATATGTTGAACCTCGAGCTGCTTTGCCGTTTATCCTTTTTGATTACAGGTCCACCAGATTGATACTTGATTTTATTGATGAGCGTAGGCGGAGGCGGTGCGTTGCCCACGGGAGGTCCTCCGGTCACCTTGTTTGCCTATGGCAGATAAAAGATATTAAAAATAGATATAAAGCTTGTAGATGATAATTAATGGATGATTAAACATTTTAGTAACTACGGCAAAGTTTAGATAAAAAAGAACTATTATTCCGATTATAAATAAATATAGAAATTTTTCTAAAGACAATTGTATATCTGATTATATTTATTGTAGAATTTTTTTTATCATTTTTATAGATCCGCTTTTGTAATTCTCTTTATAAATATCATAAATTTCTAATATACAATAATGTGCAATCTCCATTTTCAATCGAGTTAAGAAATTATAATGTAAATTAAATTTAAATAGGGTACGTGATTAACGTGCTTAATCCAATTACTTATCTTCACATTTTAATTTGACTCGTTTTATGGGTGAAATACCAATCATTTCGTTCACTGATCGGATTAATATTACATAAATGGAACGCGAGGAAGCGACATCCACGATCTATGGCACACCTATGCGTACAACTAAAGGTGATATCTTTGTCTCTTCGTCAGGATTGAAAACAGGACGTCCATACGTGTCATGTTTTAAATAGTTCTTGTTTTGACTAATTAATTTTTTCAAACAGAAGTGTCGTAGTACAAATAATTTTTCAAACATAATCAATTAGAAGTGAGGACTTTTTCACGAATTAAATTTTCTAGATTCTTAATACTCAATTTTTAATTAAATAAATCTTTAAATAAAATTAAATGCCTAATTTTTAAGATATATTCAATATTTAATATTGAAAAATAGAAATAAAAGAACGCTCATTGAAGCATACATTTAAAATTCTTTAACACAAATTTAAACAATAATTTATTTATAAAATTATGTAATATCAAGAATTCTAGGAATATGATTTATTAAAATTCTTAGATATTAAACATGGGAGGACTGACCTATCAATTTTAGGTAAACTATGATTGAACGAAAATTCTATAAATTAAATTTAATATTGAGAAAAGAAGATTCTAAATAATCTCTTTACATTAAATATACATGTATTACATGTACAATTGTCGATCATTTTACTCGCGATAGATGCGACCGTGAATCTTGCAAAAAACACATGTGAATGAACAGCGTTTCCTTTAATCATCTTCGATTACAGTTATAAAGTAGGTTATTCGAATGAGCGAAGAAAGTCATGGACAAAATGTCTTGGTTTATCTTAGAGTGCGAACAAATGAACCACGCTGGCGTCCTGTAATGAATCCAATCAGACCCCCTTCTTCTCGCTTTATGAAAACCGACCAATTATAATAGTTACTCGAGCTTTCATTATTCACTTTCCCGATCGTTCCGCTTTCAAAGTTTTCGTGCCTAACATCGAATGTATAATTAGCAATTCTATATCGGTTGTATCAATAACAATCGGAAGATCAGATGTGGGAGTTCTTAACGCAAATTTAAACGAAAATAATTTATTCACGAAGATGACATCAAGAACTTAAGAACTATGACCTATAAAAATGTTCAGATATTGGAAAACGTGGATTGAAAAATTGATCTGTAATTAGTTTTTCATAAAATACTCTTCAATGAGAGTTTACTTTCAAGCTTGTTCGTCAAAATATCTAACGCTGCTGAATGCATGATAAAATATTGCAACATTGCGTAATCAATAACGCATCTGCGCAGTATGACAGGTAGTACACGTACGCAAGTTAAACGTATTCTAAAGAGGTGTAGTAAAGCGGAATGTGTGTCCGCACATTGCAGATAAAAATAGATGTAAAACACGATCTGATGAACTATTACGAAGTTACCGTCACTCGTCGGTCTGAGTTTTCATGTCGCTGGTCGCTACAGTGTCTTCAGAATACGCGCATGTGATCACGTACACTTGATAAACAAAGTCGATCCTTCACATTGTCTCCCAGTGAAATCTAGTATTTACTATCGTTCTCTGAGAGTTTGAAAAGATTCGTAAAACGCGTCATAAACGATAATGCGGAAGTTTATTACAGTTTTTAAGTTGGGAAATTTGGGGGGATTATTAATATTTTCAGATTTGATTGCGTTGAAAGTCCGACAACCATATCGGCACGCAATTATCATTTCTGAAATTAATTCATTTTAAATGAATTTACAATAGTTCAACATCTTAACGTTCTGACCGTTATGGCGCTTCTTAATTTAAAGCATTATGTTTAACATTAGCGGTCTTTCAATCTTATTATTGATAATGTGGAAGTTATTTCGCAATTAATGTTCGAAACAATTTATCAAAGGATGCTTTGTCGCTTGCGATTAAAAAGCTTATTATCCAAAAAACATTTTAATCGTTTTAAAACACAAAACTATTTAATTACAAAAATACTGTTCTGAAATTAAAAAAATAATACATTACAAAAATTATAAATGTATTCCCATTCCAAAATTTAAAATCACATGCATAACATAATTTTTATAGTATTAACCTCCATTCTAATATAAAATATATAAATAAATAATTTTATTTTTGCAGCGTGTTGGAGTAAATTGCGTTTTGGAGAGAGTAAATTAATTTTTGTCAATTGATTGGCTTTGTATGAAAGCGAATAATGGTTTGTAACCAATGTTTTTACGCGAGGAGCAAAGGTCGGTCAGTGTTGGAAGTTCACGGTCAAAGATTACTATTAAAGCTCTTGTTCTACCAAGAATTTCCGCCTGAGGGACCGACGGACATGCAAAACGCATTTCATTTCTTTCATCTTCCTAATGCATTTCTCGTTTTCATCAGAAGCCATTCATTATTTCGAATGAATGCGGCAACAGTAACGATAAAAGAGAATGATTATGTGCGAAGTACCGTTTGATATATAGTTGCCCTGTTTTTAATAAAATGATTCAAGTTCTAGTTTTCAGATTTCTATTTTTATCTCGTTAAGCTATCATTAGATTTACCCTCTTTCAAAAATATTAATTTTTTAAATTAAATTATACACACTCAACTTGATATAATACTACAGGCATTATATTCATAAAACTATAATTCGTAGGATTAAAAACTTCATTTATTTTAGGATTCTCACGTAATTATTGTTGAAAATATAAATTATGATATGTATTAATTTCTACTGGAATAATTTTAATATTTCGCAATGGTGCAAATTTAAATACATTATGCAAATGTATGTTAATAATAAGACAATAATAAAAATATATATGTGTACTGAAATAATATTTAAAAACTAAATTGTTGTTACAATAAGCAAACATTTAATTATACGTCGAATTGAATAAATTCAAATTTAAGTTGTATATAATTCATTAATTTAATTTAATTTATTAATAAACGAAGGTTAATGAGAGAGATAAGAAGTCATTAATCTTTGCAATGAAAAATTCACTGATTGCAACGCAATAATCTTCTTTCATATTTTATAACTTGAGTCTCAAGTGTATTACAAGATACTTTCATGTGTTATTTACAACGATGCTCTATATCTATACAAAATTAATACGCATTCGATATCGACTATACGCGGTTATCTATAAACATTTTATTCCGCGCAATCGAATCTATGTGTTAAAAAGTTATTCTATCTTTGGTTATCATATTGGTCACATGTGATAAATATATACTGATAAATCAGGAAAAATCTTGCTTTTCAATCGCGTACAGTAAACCACGAGCAAAATAAAAGAATTATTATCTTATTGAAAATTATTTAAAAATAGTATGTTGATACTCGACAATGTCCAAAGATAATAAGTTCAGAATTTGTGAAATTGTTGCGTAGAATCGCAGATATATAAAGTGATAGTTCCAAACGGTGTATGTTCGTCGAATATATTTGATAATTAAAATAATAAAACACTAATTGATGTACGAATTATCGTATTTAATCGTTTTAAAGAAGAAAATAGTAGGTAATTATCTCATATATACATATATATTATATTATCATATACATTTAACTTTGTGTGATAAATAAAAAAACTTCTTATTCCCATAAAAATGTATTATATCAGAAGATAAAAGTATAGACTCTATCATAATCAATCAATTAATAGCATGATAACATGTGAATAACGAAGATATTCAATAAAAAATATTAAGTTTTCTAAATTTAAGATCATTTCTAGGTTCAGCTTTCAGTTTTTCACTTTACAATCATATACGAAACAAATTCAAGGATGCCACATTTAAATCTATTGAATATTTAATAACAGAACGCATCAAAACCGGCGCTGTGTGGGAAACCTGCCTTTTTCTTGAACACGTTTCCGAAGGCGAGCCCGGTGAACGTTTGCATTTTACTCTGCATACCAGTGTGCGATTTCCGGAACAACGATCGGCCCAGGAAGGAAATTCACTATCGGCACAGGGCGGCAGCCAGCCGCAAGAAAAACGGTCTCGTAGCGTCACGACGCAACATGATCCTCGCATTCGCGATTCTCCCTTTTCACGGAACGAAGAGGATCTCAATCACACAGCCGTCGAACAGTCGATCCACTTCACGTACTACCGAGAATATCCGCTTTCTTCCCTCCGGCACCTGAGAGTGCATCCCCGAATGCATGCCTGAGAATATTCCGCGAAATAACTCGAGAAACGTGTTGGGAATTTTTTTTATTCAAGTCTAAAGTGTCAAACCGATTGTCCCGTCAAAAGAGTGCATTGACATGAAATCTCGCCGAAAAGTCTTCTTTCTAAAAACGAGGAAAATAAGACTTGTCGACATGTTAGACTATATATACACACATGAAAGAACTATTTTACTAAAATACATATTTAAAAATTTAGCTACAGAGCGAAAAATAATTTTGGACTATCAAATTAATTATGTAGGACTCAAACTACGTAATGGACAATGCTGCTAAAAGTTTTGACATTTTAGAAATCAGCTTGAGCATTCAAACATAATTATTTCGGAATTATGAACGGAAAAAACGCTTTTCTGATGTATTTAAAAATTTAGTTAGATATAGATTTAAACATAATTTTTGTTGGACTACTAAAATAATTATGTAGGACGCAAACTGCTAAAATGTCAAAACTTTTTGTAGCATTGTTTCATTATAATGCTTGAATTTTCTAAATAATTGTTTGAATGGTGTAACAAAATTATTTTCAGATGTGTATACCTACATGCACGAAAAAACGGTTTTGCGGAAATATTTTAAATTTAATAAGACATAGATCTGAAAATAATTCTGTTAAACTGTCAAAATAATTATGTAAGATGCTCAAATTGAGGTTGCTAGAATGTCAAAACATTTTGCAGCATTGCTCATCATATTTGAGCTTCTATATGTTTTGATGATCCAATAAAATTATTTTCAGATCTACCCCTGAATTTTTAGATACTTCAGCAAAATCGTTTTACCGTGTAGCTAAATTTTTAGATACTTTAGCAAAACAGTTCTTTCCGTATATTCGTAAATGAAGTCAAACTTTCAAGCCATAATCCTCGATCTAGAACATTTCTAGCGTAACAATATTGTCATAAAAATTTCAATTTAGTGATCGACGAGATAAACTATTTCAGCGATTAGTAACAAGCACACGTGTCACGCTCGATCTATTTGCAACAACGATAAATTCTCTCCACAGCCAATTTACGCGCTTAAAGTTGGACGCGTGTACAAAAATAAGACAGTGAAACGAAGTATCTGGGCGAGAAGTAGGCCTTCCCCCTTATCCAAGATTAGGAAAAGCCACCGCAGACTCTATAATGGATCCGGCGCTTCACACTTGCGAGTATTTTAGTCGACAATCGAAAGTGACAAGAGAGTAAATATTATCTTTCTGTCGCTGGCCGTCACGCGATGTTTTGTAACTCAATATTTCCCAGTACCAATCTTTAAAAGAAGCCCGACGTGACGTAACTTGCAGTTAATACCGATAACGTATCGCTGAGTTTTTCAAGAATTGCATTTTTCATATTAAACGTTCTTTATCTAGATTCTCTATATCATGATACTGTTGAATACATTTTCCAAGATTACAGTCGTATTAATACATTATTCATAATGGTAACTTTATATTCATTATTCATAATAATGTAACTTTGAATAGTTACGCGCGGCCTTTAGTTTACTTTTTTCTCAGCGTAATTTTCAAGCTTATGAATCATATCTTTTGCGAACAAAAACATATATTGCGGTAGACGAATAACTTTTGCAATGATAGAATTGTCTCACCTGCGGATCGAGTGTTATTTATCTCTCATATATGAAACATTGACTAACTCTCTAAGCGGCTCTATCGAAAAACGCAAGAGATCGCGACTCGCGACACGACGAAAAGCGGGCGTTTTCTCAGAGCCTCGTAGAACTTGGAAGAATTTGCGGCATCCCCGCGAGGAGATATAAATATTCTCCACGCGGATGTCCAACGTGGAATATTCTCGTGGCGGGATGGACAAAGACGCGCGCGACGATGCAGCACTCGGGGATTGCACTCGCGACGCACCGTAAAGGAGGAATGTGTCAACTCTTCGTCCGGTTTTTCATTCGAGAAATCGTCGACGACACTGTTTTCTCTCGTCCGCGCGAGAGAGAGTCCCTCCGGGCGACAACTCGCCCGTCGCGATGCCAGTGGCCGAGAGAGAAAGAGAGAGAGAGAGAAAAGGAAAAATTAAACTCTAGGCAAGTCGTGTAAACGGAGGCGGAAGCTGTGATGCGACGTCACCGGCGTCGCGACGCCCGAGATCGTCCGAGAGGCGTTTCGCGGAGTCGGAATCAAAGTTGGAGCCGGAGTCGAAGTTCGAGACGGCGACGGCGACGGCGACGAGAGCGCACTGTCAGAGGCGAGCGGCAGGCGTGTACTCGTGACCGAGAATCGCAGCAGCCAGCCACTTGCGACACTCTCGTGTACACACACCGCAGGTTTTGGCGAGCGCGATCGGCTCTCGCGGCACGCCGTCGCCGCCGTCGCCGTCCGATCGACGCCGATCGTTCAAGGCCGCCACGTACGACCTTAACCCTCACGCTAATTATGAGGAATTACGTTTTATCTCGCGATACACATGAACACGCATGTCGCGAGTTTCTTTCCAACATTTTTGTATAATCGGTAAGAGAGAGGATCGCCTAGAAAGATTTTGCTCCTGGATTTGCACCAACTTTCTGATGAGCGAAAATGGACTGGGAAAAACCATCAACGTATTTGATTAGGCGTATTAATAGAGGAGAAGGTGGTATTATAGCACCCCAGTTACATTTTACACAATAACTTTGTTAATAATCAATATTTAAGTTCAAAATTTGACAATTACATTCGTTAAAATGTTGTTGAATCGATTCTGGACTCAAAGTTACAAAATATTTATTACTTAAGATATTATTAATAAAATGTGGCGACATTGCATAATGATTCGAAGAAAAAAATGGGTGGTAATGTGGTCTTCTATAAAAATAGCCTTAAAATATTAGTTTTGTTTAGAAAACAGTATTTGGTTACAAAATTAACAAAAAAGTAAAACATTTTAAAATGTATCCAAATGAATATATATATTATTCACATAACTTCTGCGTATAAGCTGCTCAGTACTAAAAATCTCAGTACTAAAAATAATACACGCAATATAAACTATAGATTAACAGTAGAGCTACAATTGAACATATCAAATAATTATTTTGATATGAAAACCTCAAAAAAGATGTCGAGTAATCAATATCCATACAGGGCTATATTAGCAAAATGCCATGGTATTGTTTAAATTTGCATAACTCAAAATATATACAGTCAAATAAAATGTTAAATAGCAAATAACACACTCAAAAATACATATATTCATGTGATAATACGTTCAAGTTTAAGAAAAATGAGAAAATAAGTGTAATTACTAAAATGTACCTCAGAAACATTACTTGAAAGTAAAAACGCGTTATAATAAGTGCTGGTTATCAAGTATTGGTAATATTAGCGTCATGGTGTAATGGCGAGCTATTGAACTAATAATTCCATAAGTAATTATTAGGATTCGCTATATAATAGCGGAGATATTAAGAGAGGTCACAATATATATACTGGCCACACACATAATATCACCTTCTCCTCTATGCATGTGTATATTAAAGTTCTTGTACACTGATTAATTTGAATGTAAAAGTGAAATGCAAATATTTTGAATTATAAAATACATATTTTAATTAACAGTACAATAAAGTGTACTAAGAATTTCGTGGTTTCTAAATTCTCGTTTCTAAATTTATATTATATATATCTAAACACATATTTTTACGTCAATTTGTGTATGACGGTATTAATATGTATCAGTACTGAGTTTGTTCAACTGAATTCGTTGTTGGATACAAGACTTTCTTTTCATATTTCTTACTAAAATTCAAACTAAAATTTTTTCATTTCTTTTTTCTCAGTAATAATTTATTATAAAATCAAATCGCGTATACGGAAATACTTAATATATTCAGAAAACGACTTAAAATTTAAAGATACAAAGAAATATAAACTTTAAAATTTTTCAAATTTTATGTTAAAACTAAAAACTTATTTTACGTTATAAAAAATACAAGGTTTAGATAAAAAAAAAATTTAATCGTTTCAATTTATTTTTGCTCAAACGTTTGAAACTTAGAAGTAAATAATTTTTTAACCGGATTCTCTAGACTTGTTGGAATATTCGTTGTGACAATAGTTGTTAACAAATGAATGAAATGTATCTTCATCTGTGCGATATATTGTTACAGTATTAACAGAAAACATGTCAATAGAACGATTATGAACGCAGAGGTCTTTTGTACACGCCGAGCTCACTTCCCTGTCATACTTGTATTTCCTAACAAATGATGATGAAGCGGCTTTAGGCGCCGCGTGACGAAACGACAATGCCCGGTTACTATTTCTGAATACCTGTGGGAGGTGCAACGTATGCACGCGTCGTGCATGCGAAAACATGCAGGAGTCGCCGGCTTGTCGTGGTCACATGCGGTTATTAACGAGTGACAAATATGACGTGTGTCCGCTACATATTTTATCAACAAGACATCCAATTGTTATTGAGCCCAATTCAAATATCACCTATCTACAACGCACGACGGGATTTTACGTATAATCTCATACATGTAACGTAATAAATTTACAGATGTTAAACAATTTTCTGAATTTTCGCTTTATGAGCGAATAACATATAATCATAGGAGACAGAAATATATGAGAGAGAAGCTTTACAATCCGAAAAATATAAGTATAATGTAATATACTGTACGTAAATAATGGACTATTTTCAAAATAGTCATCAGTTAAATAATTTAGCTTGTATAGATGCAAATTAATTATCATCCGACAAAACGATCAAATAATCGGTTACTATATTTAAGAAAAATTGTATATCAACGCGAAAGTAATGATTTTCTACACTCGTGTTCTATGTAAATGATCTTGTCCGATCTATCTAAAATTTATATATAAAGTACCTGTGTAATATACTCAGAGAAAAACATAATAATTAATAATAATAATTACAAAAGTAATAACTGTGCAAGTTTCATTTATGGAATTAATATACATACACTGAAAAAAAAATTGTTCATTTGATTAAATTAATAGTTCATTTGATTAAATTAATTAGTCTTTATTTCTTTCATTGGAGAATGTATATATTTGAGTCAAATATAATGTTTCATATTTCATCAAAAGAAATAAAGAAAAACGAAATCAATTCAATCCAATGAATAATTTTTTTTCAGTGTAGTTGGAAAAACTAATATACATAATTGAATAAATTATTTTACAAATTAACTATTTTATAATTGTAAAGCAGTTTCATTACCTACGTACATTAATTCTACATACAAAACTAGTGTAGTTGTTACCTTTATAGCTGCCACTATGTTTTTTTTCTCTGAGAATGTAATTATTTATTTCCTTCTGCGTGTTATCGATCAATTTTGTCATAGCACATTTCGCAATTCGGTTGCGTAGGAA
The DNA here is from genome assembly GCF_001594055.1 of Mycetomoellerius zeteki. Lineage (NCBI taxonomy): Eukaryota > Metazoa > Arthropoda > Insecta > Hymenoptera > Formicidae > Mycetomoellerius > Mycetomoellerius zeteki. The sequence continues at coordinate 1,866,664 of NW_017255933.1, forward strand.
GAAGCTAATTTTGTCATTATCATTTTCTTAAATGTTAAAAGGTATGCGTGAAAAGACAAACGTTGAAACTTTTTGTATCTCTTGTAATTAAAAACTCGTGAGTTAGGAAAAATATAAATAAACCGAACACCTGTCTATCAGCAAAACATTTTAATGTGCATTAATTTTTCTTTATTTACATCCTGCCAACTATTAAAAATTCTCGAGAGAAAAAGATTGTTGAAAATGTTTCGTTATAAATGTATTATTTTATAGAGATCATCGTACTAATAAAGATTACTGATATATCTAGACACTACGACGTTTCTAATTTTTCTCAGTCTCGGTTATTCGACGGAATATTTACAGCATCGTTCTATCATTCCTTGGATATCGTGCCCGACAATTCTACGTGAATCGATTAACGCTATTATTTGACATAACGCCACAGCCTATCCGTAATTTGTCATCACGTTACAGTGACGCGTGCTAAACGTACCCGCCCCATTATTGCACATCAATCTAACGAATAATCGTGTATATAAGCGGCCATTATATTCTGCAGCACGGAAGTCGATTGCGGTTTCACAGGAAGCACAACTTTTGGTCGATCTGACGCTGTAGTTATTCCAGCCGTGGCCTATTTTCGGAAACGATCGAGAAACTCCAAGGTGAAAATATGCTGTTAGAACGCGTGACCCACGGATCATCGCCCTTTCTCAACCCTTAAGTATAAATGCATGTCGATTCCCACGCTCGATTTCTTATGTATTCTATGAAATTATTCTCGGGCGTTATTTATTCAATTTTTAATAGTCATATCGGAAAATTCACTTGAACTTCTCAATCCTTTTGCCGAATGAAACTCGAGTTGTGTCGTGATAAAAAAAAATTGTACGGTTCTATTTGCTTAATATTTTTCCATTTAATATTTTTCTACGTCAAATATTTTTCCTAATAATTTCCTAATAATTTTTTTATATTTAGTAGAGCATAACATTTTATCAGTAAAAATTACATTTGAGAACAACGATTTTTTTTTCAGGTCTGTGAATCAAATTAGATTTTTCTCAAAATCCTCAAAAGAAAATGCCTAACACATGGATGTTTCATATTACCTGTTTCTTGAACCTAGAATCTCATGCTATTTCGAGTATGCCTTGCAACTTCCTCTTTTCTGCATACTTGTCGACCCTCTCACTAGAAAATCTCACTACTTTCAGAAAAAGTCTAGCTAATTTCACGCTGGATTCTTTGGTAAGCCGCCGAAAAAGTCGACGCGATACAGAAGTGCCTGGAATGCACCCCATCAGTATTGACTATTATTAGCATGCTTTCTATTTGCATGTCGCTCGAAATAGAGAGAAAGATACGCCGTTCTTCACCGCATGGCTGGTTTTATCGGGTAGGCGGGACAACCGACAAGATTTTTGTATGATTTCATTAACGAGAGCATTGCATACGTCACACGAAAGAATCTACAGTCGTCCGAAAATAATCACGGTACGATGAGAAGTTACATGCTTTTGTCACGTCTAAATTCCGATTGGTTCTCTCTTTAGATACGACGGAAAATATCTTGAAACGCAAATACGATTTATTCGATTTCCAGCTAATCGAAAAATATCCAACCATAAATAATTTTTGAGTTAAAAGTGGTTAAATGATCTTTAATGCCATTGAAGAGAAATGTTCGTATTAAGAAGTTAACCTTTCGATTGCCACTCCGGTTTTTCCATTTTCCGGTTAAATTTAACTTGATGATAATGTAAAAATTGTATCGTGCACTTTGTATCGCGTCGGCTTTTTTTAGCTATGATTAATCACTAAAGTGATTTTGTAGTAACTTTTATTAAATTACTACACGGCAAAACCATCAGTTTAGTGATTTATTGTATCTAGAAAAACCCAAGGTTCAAATTATTAAAATTAAGTGAAATTAAATCTAAACCACAAGTTAATCAGAAAATGAAAAACAGGGTCTGAGTATGGCATATCCGGCTTTCTTTTAATAATGTTTTTTTTATTACTTATATAACTTTTCTATTAATTAAGATATATACATTTGCTTAATACCGTTATGTTCCTTAATATTTGGATAAAAAATGTTTTTACAATAAATTTGTTTTTGGGTTATAAGCAATCGAATGGGGTTGGAGATATAATAGACCTAATATGATAATATCCATATACCAAAGTCAGTTCCTATAATATGGTATTGAAGGGTTAAATTATACAGTTAACTTTACCATAAGATTTATATTTAAGGTTATTATTGTCGTTCATATTTATATTTTATCTGTATTATTGCGCAGTATTATGCCCGTCGATTTATGCCCGTTTCCACCAATGTAGATCAACTTTAATCTCAGTTTAACTTAGTCTTCATCTTTTTTAATTCTTAGAACGAAAGAGATGAAGAATAAGTTCAATCAAAAATCAAAATTAAAGTCAATTTATTGGGTTAGAACAAAAATTCGTAGCGCTACTTCATTTATATTATGTACTTGATTTTAAAAAAACTTGGCAATTATATCATATGATAGAACAAAGTAACTTAAAAAATCTGTTTATTAAATTACATGGTTTTTAACGGAGTTTATTAATGCGCAATTAAGTCAAAATGCTCTTTTTATTTAATCCACGATAACTCGATAATAAAAAATCTTAGGAAAATAAAAAAACAATTTTATAGGGAAAGCTTGCATGTTAGAAAGTTGAAAATTTTCGCAAGTTTTTTTTGGGGAGCACGTGACAGATCCGCAAAGCGAGAAGAAAATTCTCATTTTGTCCAGCTCGTAGTTTTTTATATATAAAAATGATCAAACTCGCATAAACTCAAAAGACATAGCGATCTTTCGAAAGTAGAAATTTTAAGCTTTAAAAATCTTTTTTTTAAAATTTAAATAGCGTTCATCTTTAACGAAGTTACAGCTGCTTGAATTTTGAAGTTCATAACGCTACAAATTTTTGTTTCAACCCATTGAAAATGGGCATTAGTCGCATAGCACGGAAAATTTCGGCAAGAATCGTCTTCTTCGAAGAATTGCGCGTAAAAGCGCCACGACAAAGTGGCAGTCGCGTATCGGTCCAATATATACACATGTAAATATACAAAATGTTTGTGCTAATGCGCGGCGCAAATTGCATCACTTGGAGAGAACATACAAATGCGATTTCCACTCTAGCGCATCGCGGCCATGTCGTTTCGACTCGTTTCGAGCTTCATATAATTTTTCTTGCGACATTTATTTTAGAAATATGTCGTGTCACGTGCGCGACTGTCAGCGTCACATCGTCAGGCGTCGGCTGACGCTGCCAACAAAAAAAGAATCGCGGGCGTACGTACCCGAATTTATGGATAAAATCTGTCTTAACAAGACCAGAACAACCCTTTAACTTTAACTTTCTTGTAAACATCAGCTTGACGAATTAAAGTTTGACACGAATCACGGATGCGGCGTCAAATGATGACACAAATATCTATAATAATTATAATATTTGTACATGCATGTGTGTACATACATGTTTGCGTTCGTGTATGCAATTTGGCATCGGATAAATTTCGTATTTCGTGCCATTGATGCCTCTGTATAATCATCAAGGGAAGTAAAGGGAGGAAAAATTAGTAAATCAGATATCGGAACGATTCTGTAAAATTTATGGAAATCTTTGTTGATTTCTTCAAAATTATTTCATACTTATTGGCGAATAATCTGTGACAAACGTTATTATTTTAGTAAATAAATAATGATGCGATCCAAATAACGTATCGTAAAAATAGAGTAAAAGAACGCAATTCGCTCATGCTCGATCTTCATATTCGTAGTTGACAGAATGAACGAGGCGAAACCGTGTATGTTAATGATGCAAATAAACATTTACGTAACGTCACGTTATCGTTACGTGCAAAATTAACATGTGATATCGATCCTATATCGATGAGATACGAAATGTAAAATTCATGCACAATCGAAGATGAACTTAATGTTAATGAGAATACAAACGAATTATGCAAAACGGTTTCCTGTGCAACTGAATTTTCATAGAGGAAGAGCGCATTTAATTTCAAAATGTTATTATTCTGCAAAAAATAAAAAATTTGCGTCATATCACTAATACCGGACGATGAATTTATAAAAAAAATTTTCATTGCAGAAAACATATTCCGTCCAAAAACAATTTTTTTACGATATAGCATATTTTGATATTTTTTTACGAGTGAGTTAATTACAGTCTAAAAACTCAACATACACTTTGTTATTGTTAAAAAATTATTTGTATATATTTAAATTTTATACCTTGTTAATATATTAAAAAATAAAGCTGCATTTTTTAATCGATAAAACATAAAATGCTAAAATAGATTAAAGTTGAGTTTACTACATAATAATATATAAAATATTGTATATAATCGCACCAAAAGAAATATATTCGTGTCTCATTAAACAGATTAATAGTATGTCGATCATTTAATGTTCCATTCGTTTTTTCTTAAGAAATAAATTAGTTTTTAGATCTGCTTAATTCTGATAATTTTTCTTGTTCAATGTTATTAATTTTTATTAGACTTTATTGGAAAACACGTAAAATTATTTGATTAATATTATATCACTATGTTAAAATTAATTTCTCATTCCTAATTTTTTATACTTAATTCTTTGATACCTGTTCTCATTTATTGTAGCTAAATACTTTTAGACTGGATTCAGTTTACTGGCTCTCTTGTTTTCGTTCTCGGTTTTTTTTTTTAAGATAAATTATCACAGCTTATCCGAACTGGCCCTTAGTGTAACTTCGATAAAAACTTTCATTAATATAATGGACAGTTAGTTAACTGAAGAAAGATATCTACACTATTTTATTAATAATAAAACTACTGATTTGGGTAGAATTAATGGAATTATTAATTTTATGTAGCTTAACACTCAATAAATTTTGTTATGAAAAAAAGATTAAATTGATAAAAAAGAGAATAATGAATTATATAATTAGAAATTTTGCTGCAAACTGATTGAATCAATCACTAATTAAATCAATCCAAATTTAATTCCGAAGTTTAATTTTGTTAGTTTAATATTACAAATATTATAAATAGCTATAAAAATAGCTATAAAATGGAAATTACGAGTTATCGATTATCATTAATGTTTTCGATATATTGTTAAGAAAAATTATTTTTTTAAATTGATTATTTGGATGTCAACATTGCCTATCCTTAGTTAGGAGTCTAAAGTCTAAAGTGTCGCGAGAGCGCCATCTAGCTCGGAACTGTTTCAACCCTGATACAATAACTTTCGTTATCTGACTGCTCGATGAATAAATGCTCGCGATTAGATTGCTCATTGAACAATCAATCACAAGTGCCTCGTTGTGAACACAATACATGTCTAGCCACTGTTAAAAATATATTTATCGCTCGATGTTACGAAATTATCAAAAACAAAAGGAAAATGGCTATGAGACAATAAAAATATTCTATTGCTATTAAATTTTGATATTATTCTCTAAACAGATATCCTCTTGCAAGTCAGCAATTCAAACAAATGATATTCATAAAAAAATAATTAGCGAGAATTTTATCGCTCTATTAAAAAAAACATAAAGATTCATAAAAAATGATCATTAGTACATAAATAAACTGAATAGATTAAGCCAACAGACACTCTTTTCGTTAATTGTCCTTTGATGAATATCAAGATTATTTTTTTACGATTGAATATATCTGATTGGCAAAAGAATGATATTCGTTTTAGGGAATATAACATAGTACCAAAATAAATAAAATTAATAATATTAAGAATACAGTATTTTTGTTATCAATGTTCAACTGTGGTATCTGTGAAAGATTTTGCAAAACTATAAAGAAAAGTTATCCACATTTTGCTATCTTTAATCAATAGTTTACATTCTCGTAAAAGAAGTTACCTAACTGAGAAACAAAATATGTATTTACGGACATCGTATTTGTTAAATCATACATGATATTTAATGTATATAAAAAGTTATGTTTCACGTCTATTTTAATCTTAATGTTTTTTTGTGAATTACATTTAGTATTTATAAAAGACATGTGAAAGAAAATAAATTCTGACCACAGAATGTTCTTTTTCTTTTGCTTCCTGCATTTCCATTGTCATTCTAGAGTTATAAATTATTATTTCTTTGAAGGATGTTATCTATAACATAACAACATACTATTAATATTGATTATATAAATATTCTTTCACAATCAATAGTTGATCGTAGAAGCTATAAATCATATTAAATTATATAAATGACGCAAATGTATGTGTCACACGAATCAACAAACTTATCAGTGTGACGAACAAAATTGTATTGTTATTTCTTCAAGACTACATTATGTAGCACTGACAATCAATGTAGTACAAAGATAACTATATCAGTTATCTTTGAAGATAACTTAAAATATTTTCTTTCAATGACCTGCGTTTAAATTCGCAAAGAGCCAAATATCTCGGGTAGCAGTCATATAATACTTTTTTCCTAATGTGGAAATGTAAAAAGTAAAAATTTTTATCATTGAAAGTAATGAAGAAATTTTTCATTTTTCACGTTTCCATATTTGAGGAAAAAGGTCACATGATCGCTGCAATCCAAATACGCATTCGATGCTTGTGCACAGAAGATTCTTGTCTCGTGATAGCGAACAAAAAGCGAGTAAAAGATGCAAGATGTCGGGTTAGCCATGCGGCCGACCTGTCATCATCGTCATCGTGGAATCGCACCGGAGTGCATTTCCGGTGAAACATTCGTTGAAACAGGACGCGTTGCAACGTGCATCGTGCCGAATCGCACGCGGCGGTTCGTAGATGCTGATAATCCGCGATGACAGGAGTAGACTCGCGGCGAGTGACGAAAGGAGACCGAGGGAGAGAGAGAGAGGGACAATATAACCTCACCTCGTCAACGGCGTCGACGTCCTTGCCGTTCTTCGTCTTCTCCTTGCCGCTCTTCGCCGTCTCCTGGAACAGAAGCGGAGTGAGTGTCCGGCAGTGGTGCGTCGCGTTAGGATTCTCGGCGTTTTCGCACTCGCGAACGTTAAACGTTAGAGGG
>NW_017255933.1:1873796-1930059 GCF_001594055.1 Mycetomoellerius zeteki
GCGAGATACAGAGAATATTAATACCATTGCGCTCGTCCTGGGCGCCCGGCCGATTGAGCAGCAGTAGCACGCGTCTTCGTCGTTGTCTTCGTCGTCGTCGTCGTCGTAGCCGTCGGCGACGTACGCGTCGGCAAGAAGTGAACCGAAAACCGAACACGGACCGATCGCGCAACGCGCGCGCGATTAATCCCGGTCGGTGGCGAGAAGAGCCGAACGGGCACAGAGCCACGGAACAGAGTCGTTAAGTCGTACGGAACAGAGAGGGCGGTCTCGCACGCTTGCGCGCACGAGCGCGCGAGCAACTTGGAATCGGGATCGGGTCAAGAAACCGGAGTCACGCTACATCCTCTCTCGGCTCGGGTGGCTAAGGAGATCCGCTTGTCGGCCGTCGGGGTTGTTCCCCCGATTCCTCTCCCTGTACCGCGCGCGCGATGCTACTCTCTTTTCCCCCCCACGAATCAATTTATCTCACTCTTCCTCGCGCGCGTAACGAAATCTTTTCCTCTTTCTTTTCCCTTCCTTCCTATCCTCTTCTCCGTCTTGCGCACCATCATCACCACTTCCACTACCACAGTACGATTCTCCGTCCACCGGATAGGACGAGCGTTCCGCGCGCGTACGATAAACGTGTGCGGTGACGACGACGGATTATCGGGATAGACGTACCTTGCTCTTGCTCAATCGTTTCGGCATTTTATCCAATTTTATCAGTGGTGTATGCACAATCGAATCGGGCTCACATTCGCGAGTCCAGACTTCTGGCCAGCCGCGCGCGTCAACGTGTTTCGCGAACCGCGGGCCAACGAGCCGACGTGACGTATGGCATGGCGCACGTTCGCGATGGCCATTGGCCGGATCGGACTCTGAACTGTGGACAGTTCGGTGATCTGCAAATGCACCGCGTTCTATCAATTTCAATTTCCATTCGGATTATAGTAATATAAGGTGTTTAATGTACTTCCCTCGCAATTTCTTAACGCAGCAACTTTGCTTCTCTTTTGAACTTTATCCATTTTGCATTTATAGATGGCGCAGTGCCATGAAAACATTTTGATAAGATGGACGTCAAAGGCAACGAAAATATTCGCATGCGCGGCAAATTTTAAAAACGTAATCGTAATTTTTTTTTAAATTGTAACATCTCTTGATGTTTCTTTTTTTGTACGGAATCTATCTGTATATTACATACGCATATATTAACTCGCAAATATTAATTCAATAAAAATGCGGAAGTTTCCGGACCCCCTGTATATATTTAATATACAAGGTGTCTCGTTTTAACTTTCGCATCAAAATATTTTGAAAAGAATAAAAGATACCAAGAAATGTTTTAGACAAAAGTTGTATGATCTGAAGGAAGATAAATAAAATTTCTTGTCTGAAACATTTTTCCATATTTTTTATACTTTTCGAGATATTTCAATGCAAAGTTAAAATAGGACACTTTGTATATTAAATTTATTTCTTCATCTACGTCTAACTTCTGAGAATTCGTTCATGATATGTTCATTGACACCTTCAGATTCAGCGATACATTAATTAATTTTATTAAAAAAGTTAGGATTATATTGTGCAATTATTGAAGAGATTTAAAATTATGGTAGACATTTAATAGATTTTAAATAATTGAATAATTATATTTTTCCTTGGAAAAATAAAATCTAAAATTATATATAGGCTAAAGCGACAACGTGCAAAGAAGCCATTCAAAGATGGGAAGAGAAAACAGGACTGATCGCGAGCGAACAAAAGGATATAATTTTATCCTTTCAGTGGCCTCCAATCGAAAGAATGGATAACAGTTTGGCGGTATTAATTAACGTTGAGTTCGTTTTTTTTCTAATGAATAAACAATAACGTGAAATATTTGTACATTGTACATTCATTAAATTATTTCTTTCAAATATTCGTAGGAAATTATCTTTATCGACAAATGTAATAGAAAAGATTAGCGGTATTAATTCGTTGAAATATCTAAGGATCTTATCTCTGAGCAGAAACAATATCAAAACGTTCTCAGGATTGGAGGCAGTTGGGGATCATTTGGAGGAGTTATGGATATCTTATAACTTGATTGAAAAGATCAAAGGCGTTAATGCTCTCAAAGCACTCAAAGTTTTATATATGGGCAACAATCTGGTGAAAGATTGGGCGGAATTTAATCGCCTGCAAGAGATACCTAATCTTCAAGATTTGAAATTCATTAACAATCCTATATGTGAGAATATGGACGTGGAATCGTGGCGCGCGCAAGTTGTAAGGAGATTGCCTGCATTGAAAAAACTCGACGCGATACCAATCGTGTATGCTATGCGTTTTCTACAATGGATATTTAATATGCGTAACTATGCTGCCTTATATGAATTATGTAAGAAAATTTTTTAATAAATTTTCTCTTTCTCTCTTCCAGACACGCAGGTGAAGATTAAAAAGCTATTATAGATAATTGGAATGAATTTGTGTGTTGAAAGTAATATAAAATTTATATTTACAAGATACAAGTTGTTTTAACATAAAATTGTTACAAAAACATTTTAGTTATCTAGCTATTTTTACATATGCCATTTGTACTGCAACAATATTTGTTTCTTTTTTAGTAGACATCTAATAATTTTCGACTTTTATATCGTTGAGACCAAGCTCTTCATTCTGCTCAAAGTTTCTATCATATTTCGTGATCTTTAATCTATCATCAGGTCCATAATCGGAAAGACTTTGTATGTAACTATTGCCAGCCGGATCATCTAAAATCAAGGTCACTTTTCTTTGACCATCTAAAACTTCTTCCAACTGTGCGATAAACATGTTCATTCTGTTCACAATTTCTGGATCAGTACTATCTCCAGTGAAAGCTGTAGACGAAGATAACTGTTCTTTCATCGCTGCTATGATTCCTTCGACAGTTGTGAATCGACCGCCCAAAATAGTTGGACCGACTTCTAACTCGAGTTCGGGTATTTCCATGTCACAAGTTTCGGACTTCAGTAGATCGCGATTGAAATCTTCTCTACCTGTTATCGTCACTTCGATTCTGACTCCTTGAGGTTCGATCCCACCGCCGCTCTTTACCTCGTTAGTTCTATGACCGCAAGATTCGCATAGTGTGGCCATTATAACAACCTCTTTAAAATGTGGTATATCTTAATATTATATTAAGGAAAAATTTCATGTGTAACATTTACATAATTAATAATTTTTACAATTAAACAAATATTTCCGACTAACTAACAACAATCATAAAATATTTTTTTAACAGTGTATTGAAATTTATTTTTTAATCCTTCCGCCTTTGTGATATTATCCTAATATTATTCCTAATACTTAATAAAAATTTAATCTGATATTATTAAAGGATACTTGTCAGTTTCATATTTGTTTCACAAGGACTGTTGCAGTCTGGACAATTGGTAGGAAAGGATAGCACTTCACCCTCAAGTTGTTCCAAAGGATACTCTCCTTCCTGTATAGGTTTGAGCAAGACATCTTCATTGTCAGAATAAATTCCTAACATATGATTTTGTTCTTTTGTTCTTTTGAAATGTGTCATAGTACACTGACTGTCTTTGATTGGCGCTTTTGGATTCTCTATATGACTATTTCCTGAAATATCTTGAAAGATAATAGTAAATGGCTCATCCAATATCTTCAGTGCACGTAACTTGCTAATAAACAGATCTATCTCGACAGCAGTGTCTGGAAATTCTTCCCGACGCCTGGGTTGATCCTGTTCCAGTGCTCTAATGCTCCTGTCAATTATCCCTTCCACAGTTGTGATTTCTCCTTTTTGAGACTGAGGGGGAATTTCAAAATCCAAGTGGGGTATATGAATGCTAGTGTAGTCGGACTTAACTACTTGACGATTCAAATCTTGCAATATTGCCACTTGCAGTGTTATTTTGATTCCCTTCTCTGCTATTTTTCCACCACTTTGTATCTCGTTATTCTGATAACCGCAATGCTCGCACTCGAAGGACATAAGCACCACATCTTTGTAATGTGGGATTTTCGTTAACAGCAGCCGGGTGATCCCCTTGTAGAAATAAATATTGGTCATTTAGAGCATTCTAAAACTAGATATATATTTAGTGAATGAACATCGAATGAACAGCAAACACAAATATTTAGATTTTATACATTCATCATTTATTCCTTAACTCTGAAGCATTTGATCAGATTCGATGTTCACTGCATATAGCAATTGACTTATGTGGCATTTGTGCAACAAATCCATGGGGATGTGCTATATATTTCAAGATTACGTTTACACGAATCTTTTTTTTTATAGACAATACAAGTGATGTAAAATATTTAAATTATTAATTTGGATAATATAATACAGAAAGAATTACAATTTTTTTATGATTGTTAATATATCTAACTTTAATATTGATAAATAAAAATGTATAAGTAAGATAGAGGCTGGTTTTACCAATGTAAGATTAACTTCAACATATCGATTAAACTTACTGTTCATCTTTTTCTAATATCTGTTTTTACCATTGTAGATTGACTTTAATCTTAGTTTAACTTTTCATCTTTTTCTAGTTCTAAGAATTAAAAAAAGGATAAAGAGTAAATTAAAGTCAGATTAAAATAAATATACTTTGATAGAAGTGGACATAATTCTTAGAATATATATGTATATATACAAGAGAGAGAGAGAGAGAAAGACAGAGATAAAGAGTAAAAGATAAAGAATAAATTGAACAGAGATTAAAGTTAATCTTACATTGGTAGAATCAGATCTTAGTGCAGTCTGATACAAAGAACATAGGTTTTGATGATCCATATATTGTTTACATAAATTGACAGGTAAAACATAATTTACATGGTTTACATTGTATATATATATATATATATGTAGATTATCGTATTTTACGTATAAATGCACAACTCTAAGTTTTCGCGTTCAGTGTTTGTCATAGACATATACCTCGCTTATGTTCGTTTCTACTAATGTAGTTTAATTTTTTGAATCACGATTCAAATAATTTCATGTTTCTCTAGTTCTAAGAACCAGAAAAAAAGAAGAGTAAGTTAAACTAAGATTAAAATTAACCTGCATTAGTAGAAACGTACATTAGGCTCTATTCCACCAACGTGAGATTAACTTTAACCTCGGTTCAATCTACTCTTTATCTTTTTCTAATTTTTAAAATTCTTAGGATTAGAAAAAGCTGAAGACTAAGTTAAACCCAAATTAAAGTTAACCTTACATTAGTGAAACTGGGCTTTAACAAGAAGTTCCAAGATTAATGTAAGGTTTACTTACGTTCTTGCCACATTCCACGCATAGACTCTCGATCTCTGTAATTTCCGGTTCCAGATCATTAACAGACAACTCGCAAAATATTGGCTTGTTCTTTTCATTTTCCATCCGTCTCCCAGCGGTTGCCATTTCTCACTTTGAGGTTATGTTACATCTTCTCTCTTTGACACTCGCTTCCCGAGGTTATGTCGCACACAGCCGCATAGATCATCGTACATGAGAAGCAGCTGCCGGCTGCTGTCGGACGTCACATTATCGACCGAGGATATTCCGAGTTTGATAGTCGTTATTATCGATGGTCACCTGTTATCTTTTGTACCTAAAATCAGTGAAACAGTGAAATCGTCTGAGTCCCGTTCGCTGCCGTCGTCACCACCGCAGCGTCTGCAGCATGCGTGAATGTGGATAGACATAGTCGTGGATAGACGATCTTATTTCATCTTTCTAACAAAATTGTTCCCTTCTTTTCGATTCTCGTTGTATTACGATGATCGTCGATAAGCTCGGATAAAATATCTTGCGCGTGAGTTGTCAAAGATAGTGCGAAGGTTGCACGACCTGTCATATCGCGCTGAAGCCTCAGGCCTGCTCAGGCTGCTCAGGGAATATCTCACGACGACGTGCCGTTACAGCTGAGAACTGGACCGCCAGATCGACTCGCCTAACGTCCCCGTTTCGCGGATGTTGCGCGCGTTCTTGCGAGGAACCAGGTTCTCTTGATGCGGATCGAGTCGTCCGTCGGGATGGAGCAGAGGTGAGTCACGATTCTGTCGCTCATTCGAGGGGTTATGTTTTGGTATAAACAAGACGATTGACGCGTAGGTTGTCGAACTCATCGAGACCGCCGCGTCAGATTCCACCGAATCACTCGAGGAAGAATAAGAGACGATCCAGCCGTAGGAGCAACTTGCTGGACACGATACAGGATACCTGGACTCCGAACACTTCACAAAGTAATCAGGACGGTGGTCTGGTGGCTGGTATGGAGTATCCTCCAAGGCAGATGCTGTGGCAACCGACAGACGTGCAGAACGTGTCGGGTAATGGACAACGTCTATTCACCGCGATGTCGGATCCGAGCGTCTGCGGCTACTCACCGATGCCTATGACATATACCATGCAGCCGGTCTCACTGCCTACGATGTACAGAATGTATCAGCCAATGCCGGTGCCAAACATTAGAACCATCCACAGTAGACAAAGGCATCACTGTAACAAGCACTTGACGAATGTTCGTCCCAATACTAATAGTGTTGTTAATGGTTATGGGAATCTACAAGAAAACGGAGTTTTGGAATCGGCTGTACATATGGCTCTTCAAAATGGAGATTATGCCAGTCTACCACCCACCGCTAACAAAGATAATGGTATCAATGGCGACGAACTTAATTCGGAGCACAGAAGATACTCTGATCCTGGATTAGGACCTGCTGGACCTTCGGCTCACTCAGACAGTGACGATTCCGATAGTGTTGAGAGTGGAAGTTCCATAACGACAATTAACCGTAGTAATAAGCTTGTCCTGTCACTTATTGAACAGGTTTGTATTTGTTTGTTTTCTATTTGGAAGTATATAGGATTAAACATGTTTTATTATTGACATGGTTATTTATAGGATTGTTATTAGTACTTGAAATACATAAAATGTATTTAATTATTGTTTAATGTGTGTGTTTAATATCTTTTTCAAATTATTAAGATCTCTTTCAAATATTATGTTGCAGATGACAGAGCTAAAAAAATGTAACAACCAACTGTTTAAAGAACTTAGTGAAGCTAAGTCGAATGTAGAGAATGTAAAAGCAAAATTGGCACAATGTAGACATAGTACTCCTGCGGATTATCAACCCGGAATGTTATCAGGTAGATAATAATTCTAAAACATTCACAATTATTGTTATTAGTTTCACGCATTATATGGGACGTTCATTATTCTGATGAAATATTGTATTATTTGTTTCAGAACTTATACGTGAAATTAGAGAAGCTAACAGGAATTGTGAAGAAAGTTTAGTTACAACAGTTAAATCTATGTTGGAAGAGAAATGTAATCAACAAGCAAAAGAAGTGGATGAGCTGAAGGTATGTAAACAGAATATATTATTTTATTGTATTCTTCATATTATAACATTCTTTATAGTAATATGTCCTTCATATATAATTTTATATACTATTTTATGTAATAATTGTTTTTTCAAACGACATGTTTAATTGTGATAATTTGATACTTAAATTATTTTCTCAAATTTGGTGATATATCCTTTACCTCTGAATACAGAACTGAAAATAAGAAGTAAGAAATAGTTATGTTTTAATTGAACTATTTAATAATTATATACATTTATTAAATAATCTGCCATTTTATTTCGAATCTTATTGTTAATATATACAAACAAAACATAAAAATGTAAAAAGGCTTTTATAATATATAGATAAAAAAATATATATAATAGTTTGCATACAAAAAAATTTTGAGATTATTTTTATACAAAATACTAAATATTATTTTTAATCTTTTTTGAGCAAACTATTATATTAGCTTGAATTTTTTATATGTAGTACATTAAAAATCTTCGACACAGCACAAATTAGTAAACGAAAAATCTGTCAAAAACTAAAATTAAAGAAGAAAGTATGTATACTATGAGAATATAGGAATAGAAAACAAAACCAGTGAACCCCTTTTTTTTCTTGTGCCACTCGTGTCGTTATGCGGTTAGGATTGGAATAAAAAAAGCTCTTCCGGATCACGATCATGGACGTAATGTTTGTGCAGACATTTCTACGTTCTATTTGATTAGGACAGCCAGGTGGTCGTGGTACCTATTGGTCTTTTTTCAACTTTCTCTTTTTCTCTCTCGATTATCATATATATGCAAAATCTCTACAATTAATTCTATTTCCACTCTTTTGTGTATTTCTACTTCTTATCTCGTTAATTAATTATTTCTTCAGTAAGTGATCTGTCCGCTGCCAATGAATTGTAAATGCGATCAATCAGTAAATGAATCAGTAAATGCGATCAGAAATTGCTAGCAAATTAAGCTCGACTGCGTCTGTATTAATTTCGTATTTTGCCGATAGAATCTACTGTCATAATCTCTGATAGTAGATTAGCGGCAGAAACCGAGCAGAATCTGTCAAATGCAGATTATTTCTACTGTTAATCAAACTATGTTTATTGAATTTTTGCCATCATTCTACTAACAACATTAAACTTATATGCAAAATCAAACCTGTAGCCTTTCTGTTGACAAAATTTGTAACAGACTTTTGCAGAATTTGTTCTTGATAGATTTGGTTCTTGATAGATAAGTTTATTTAAATTAATCTTACATTGTTTTTATAATTGATATATTGTATAATTAATATATCATTAATTTTTTCATATATTTTTTCAATTGTGGTATTTGTTGCTATAAAAATGCACAATGGGCGTAGTCATAATAAATGCATATTTTTTTTATTACAAAATACGTTATACTATTTTTATTTTATTTTAAGATATGTTTTATTATTATAGTAAATAATTTTAATAACAGAAAAAGTTATAAACGTGAATGGTCGCGATCACGTATGAATTATGTAGAAAAATCAATTTTCTTCCTTGCGTATGTTACTTTGATGATACGTAATTGTGGCATTAGAGTATTTCATACATTAGTACAAACACGCAAATGTGTCGTTATTACATACATTCGCATATGCGTATCGATTTAACAACATAAAAGGAAAAATGTTGCATTATTTACAAATTATACTTTTCCATTGTAACTGCACTCTCCAAGTTTGTAATCACGCATTGTAAAGTGTAATTTTTTGTTACACATGTCATTACTAACGGCAAAGTACAAAAGTCAATACAAAAAAGACAATATTTAAATGTATACAATCATTGAATCGAAAAAAAATTATATTTAAAATTAAAGAGGTCGCAAGATTTTTTTAACGTTCTTTCAGAAATTGGCTCCATGATCTATCCTTGAGAAACACATCAGCCGATTAGGGTTTGCTGCACGCGCGACTTGATTCTACGAACGAAGGGGATGAAGGGAGATGAGGGAAAGGTTGAACTGTAGAGAGACGGCTGATAAAGTCAGCCGATACCGGAGAACGCAATGTAGACATAATACGAAATATCCGTGACGCGCGCTAAAAGTGATTAGGTTTCACATAAGGGCATCCGCAGCGGGCAGAGTGTTGCAGAGGCGAGAGAGAACAGGGCTGGGACCGAAAGGACGAGAAAGGAAGGGGGAATTGGGGAAGGGTGGAGAAGGACGGAGCGCACTTAGTGGCTGTCAGGGGCCTCTCCCTTGGCCTCTTTTTCCTCTTTGCCGTTCTTCTCAGGTTTCAACCATCCATTAGCCTCATCAGCCAAAGCGATGGCCGCCACCGCCATGTCGCTTGCATATTGGCAATCTCGTAATTGAACCTCCGGGACCCTCCATCTCCACGTCCATGTAAATTTTGCTGCACGTGAGAGCTGATCAAGGTTGCTAGCTCCTTTCCTTTCCTTTTTTTATACATATTTCCCAACGTGTTGCGTTTACCTTTAAACATCGAGATAAAGTGGTTAAAATAGATAGAAAAAAATTCAATTACGTTCACAGTTTACGCTAATGTAAAAAGAAAAACAGTTTATAGGAATAGTTTAGAAAATGTTGGAATAGTTCTATCGAGAATAATTCGTATTAGTTCTATCTATTCCATCTTCAAGTTCATAATTAAAAAAAAGAATAGACTTTTATTTGCCTTATTCAAAAATTTCTCTAAAATATACGAGAAGTTACTGGATGATATGATATTTTAATAAGATCTATTTTTATAAATATGAATATTATCATGTAATTTTTTAAAAACTTTTTGTCGTTTAAACTTTAATTGCTTCAATAACGACAGTTTTCTTTCATTGTCTATTAACTTTTATTTACTTAACTATTAATGTTTTTATATTTTATTTGTTGCAGAATCAATTGGCGAAGATTTTAAAAGAGAAAGAGGAAAGTGATCAACGTGTTGCAAAACTGGAAGAGGAAATGATGGCATTGAAGCTGAGCGCGACGTAAGTAAGCTTTTTAGCATTTGTAAATATTTAGAAGCTTGTTTTAGATTCTAATATTTGTTTTATATTGAACATTGTCGGACGGCATATAATTTAAAAGGCGCGATAAAATACGATAGTGTTCCATCTGATAAAGTTTGTCGGAAAACTGATTCCAATTATATATTATTTCTACGTAATCGACCATGGTTTATCATAGCTGTTTGTTTCTACTATTAGTTTTATTTTCTGTTCATAATTCCTACGCCTAGGAGCACAAGCATAATTTGTCTCATACATTTATTTATGACAAATTTAGTAAATAATTATTGTCCAATAAATCGCGTGTAATACATTTTGATGTCATCTATTATTTCGATGATTATTAAGCGTTGCTTAAGATTAAACTCTACGATATCTACTGGAATCCGACAATAACTTCAGAATAATCCAATCCTTTCTACGGTAAAGTCACGTGACTAAAATAGAAGACAAGTGAAAGCCGTCAGTGATGAAACTTCTGGATGATCTATCAAGATATTTCATATTATTATTTACAACGATCTTCTCTCGTTCTATTTAACTATGTCATTTCAACCATTTTTCGCTTCATTTCTCGACGAACGCGATCCTCAAAATTATTTATATACGAGATACCCACAACTTCAATTAAATCAGTTCGCTGTTCCCCGCAACCAACGTCAATGCTCGCTTCTGACAAAAAATGGAAAGAAAAATCAATTCTATTCGCACTAGCAATGAAGGTCGCGAGATCGCAGTCTTCGAGGAGGAGAATCTGGCGCTGCGACGGGAGCTCCAAGAGGCGCGGGCATCCAGGACCCTGGCCGAGAACCACGCAGCAAAGTGCGTAAACTTTGCGGTATCCAGATCTGTCACGCCTGTAACTTTCGATACGCCCTATATAACCAGCACCCCCGTGCGTACCGCTCTTACCGATACTCGCTTCCTGTTCCCCGCCATCCCACTTGCATCGCACACATTCTCCATCTCTTCCGTTCTACGTCCCCGTTCTGCGGAGGTGGCTGCTCCTCCACTCGTCTCCGAGATGGCGAATCAATGTCAAAATTCTACGACTGATTCCGAATCCGTATCCTGTGAGGATACGTCTTCGACGAAGGAAAGTGCGCGGTCAGAAATGTCTTTGTCCTGTAAATCCGTCGAAACTTGCACAAACAATAATATGGTTGAAGTATGGAAATCATTAGAACACATTTACGAATTTCTGGACACGTCAGTATTGGACAACTTTGATCAGAACGAAACGCATGACGTCGACACTACAAGAAACGATGGTAAAGTAAAGCCATTGATGATGGCTGAAGATGAAAAAAGAACGAAGCACTTATTGACTGATGATATCTCAGAGGAACCTGTCGATCAGCTATTCAAAATACATGAAGCAAAGGTGCCATCAACGGAAAAGGATGAACTACAAGATTTTTTATCATTTAAAGTCCCTGGGGAACAAAAAGATCTGCCGGAAAAATTGAGCGACGTTGCGTGCAAAGTAGAGAAATTGATCAATTATTCGGATAATCACAATTGTTGGCAAAAATGGTGCAGGTTTCACAACCAGCGAGGCAGTTTTAAGAAACCACGACGAAAGAAGGGAAATTTAAGGAGATTATTCAGTGAAAGCGATAAGGATCCGCGTCAGGACACCATGATTCTGACCGGCACGGTCCCACTGTGTTCCTCTGAGAGCAATTGCGATACCGCGAACGAGGACGAGGATTGTTTTCCCAATGATGATCGCACAAGTCGAGCCATCACCGACGTGCCGGATGTCGTTGTCATCGGTGGTAGCTCCATCGTCCCGAAAGACCTCTGTTCGACGAGAACCCTGATTTCCAGAACCCAAACAGCACCTTCACGTGCCACCTACACCACCGCCTATATCTAAATTACGCGCGTACGCGCGGGGCCCCGAGCAAAAAGACAAAAAGAAAGTCATACACCACGCTATTCGTCGCCAATATCCGCGAAAAGGGGCTTCAAGGGGCTTTTTACTAGAGGCTACTACTATGTATCGAATAGCACGTAGGTCTATTATTCATTCACACTCATCATGCATG
The DNA here is from genome assembly GCF_001594055.1 of Mycetomoellerius zeteki. Lineage (NCBI taxonomy): Eukaryota > Metazoa > Arthropoda > Insecta > Hymenoptera > Formicidae > Mycetomoellerius > Mycetomoellerius zeteki. The sequence continues at coordinate 1,886,203 of NW_017255933.1, forward strand.
CTTTTTCGTACACGTCGTATTAATGCTCCCGGCACTTCGGGGGAATTACGTCATTCCTAGTATTCGAAGGAGATTCGAATTTTTTAACATAAATTGTATGCATTAGTTGCTGAAATTATTGGTATAAGTTATTTTTAGAGAAAGAAAATTTACTTTTTTTTATTTTCAAATATTTTGTTTCCGACTTTGTTACCGAGCTCTCCTTTTACCCAGTGATTCTAACTTACTAATACAATAGTAATATATGATTTAAACTATAAAATAATATACAGAATTAGAGAGAGGAGAGAGAGAGAGAGAGCTAATGTAGATACCGGAATAACGTAATTCATCTGGGCTATGTTCGCGACATTTCACAGCACTGTTTCCGCAGCGTTGCTTCTTAAAAGGAAATTGGAGAAAGACAGCTTTCTGCTAACTAGAAATAAGAATTTTTATTCTATTATGTATTATTGTATAATTATATTTTTTTCATTTTTTTACATATATAAAGCGAGGTGTTTTGTATCAATGTAAAGAATTGTTCTTTTCATGGAAAAGAAGGTAAAGAATAGTGACTGATTAGCATTAATGACCAAAGGGCTTTGCATAGATTGACGTAGCAATTACTCCAGTTGCTATTTAAGTATGCAAACACTTTAATACATTGTCATTATTTGCTTTACACATGCTTAGCAATTTTAATACTCTGTTAATTCGTTATAAATACTTGCTTCTCTATCTGTAAAGATAACCGTAAATATATATATATCAGATGTATGTAAAAAGCACAAATATGTACAATAAATACATTTTTTCATAAATTTTTATATTTTTATGATACAATATATATGTTAATTAAATGTTATTTAGCATGGTATCATCAGCTTTATTAATATGCTTTTATATCTGTATTATATCTTTTCTACATATATTATACTATATGTTGCATATATTTTTTATACATCTGTATTGTACCTGTATTGTTGTATGTGTTACGTTTTGTTAGTCATATTGCATATTCCTATTCTCTTAAGCGCCATAAAAAATTTAATTGTTTGCCATATTTTTCGCATGATTTAGAAATTTTATGAAATTTTCTATTATTTTGTATTTATATAACTATAATTTTCTGTAATTTAAAATAAATATTATAAAAATTTATGTAACTATATATATATAATAACTTTCCATAATTTTTGAAGTGAATATTATAAAGCTTTAATTTAAATATGTTTTTGCTGAAAAGTATGTTTTTCTCTTGTTTATGTTTTTTTAGATTCGATTTAATAAAATATTTGTTATGTTTTATTTTGTAACATTAAACACAATGATCAGATTCAATTTTCATTAAATTGTTATATATTTTTCTTTCCAAAACTATTTTTCTGTACGAACTGTAGCATGAATGTATATCTTGCTTGCATGATTCTTCTACTCCTCAAAGATCCGTTGATTTTTTTTCTCTCTTGGAAAGATCTAGTGCACGGCAAGCATCGAATCGCACCGTTTTCTTCTGTTTTCTAGTCGGCAGCATGGCTTTCCGCTGAAACTTTCGCTTTACTTTCTGCTAAAGAATTTGTTGGGCAAGTCTTTGGATGTATTAGCAAATGTTTGGATGCATTAGCGGTGGAAAAACGGCACGTTCCCTTGCTGGCACGAATGAATGTAACGTGACACGAAACGTAATTTGTCAGACTGGAGAAGCTGGTGGAGATACTACGTAAAAAGGTGAACGGTGCCACGGCCACGGAAATGGTAAACAGGATTTGCGACGTCCTGGCTTCCGGCGTGTATCCCGTTCCTGAAGACCAGACTAAGGAACCAATGAATCAGGTGCCGTTATCATCGTCATCGTCTGAAGACGAAGCGGAGGATAGCAACGACAACGACGATGATGATGAAAAACCGGATACGTCCAGAAGTGAAAAGAACTTGTCGATCGCGAGCGATTCCAAAATTACACTCGTGATAGATAACGTAAATTTATCCGGACCGGTAACCGATCTTTGAATATGTGCATGTGTCGGAAGCGTGATTGTTGCCTTATAGATATTACGATGAATACGTATAACTTAAAAATTATTTCATGAAATTTTTACAGCGATTATATATGCAGAATCGCTAACTGATAAACTGGTTGAACATAAGCAATTCAAAATATTTAAAAACAAGCGATTTTCGAAATATTTCTTTTGTAAAGTCACCACAGTGATTTTATAAAGGTAAATACATGGATCACCGTTTATAAAATCATGTTTTGATTTTACAATGTGTACTTAATCTAGAACTCTTTCAGAGTCATTAATACGTGTGATTTGGCAAGAACACCGAATAATCGCTTTCATCGTAATATGTTGATTATACATTGCTTTTCTATAACTATTCTCGCGCGTTATTTAACTATTAGACCGTATTGGCAAAGATATTGTTATCGCTTGAAACTTTATACACATCATCATAGTCTTCATTTGAAATCGTTTACCCGATCGTTGCTCACCAACGATTATTACGCATCTTCGTTAGAGAACGAGATCAATCATTAATAGATCATCGATTGTTATTACGATTTGTTCATTAATTCACATGTATTTTCGAAATAATTATTTATTACTATTAAGCGCTATTCTAATTAAGCGCGTGTAATTTTGTTAGACGTATTGTTATGTGAAATATTTCTACATTATTAACAATATTGAAACCGACTGGAATGCAGGTTAAAATACATGATATTTGCTTTGCATTTTGATAGAATGATGCAAATACGTGATCGAATATTTTTCAAAACGTGACTTTAAAAAATACTATTGTTTTTTTATAATATTTTGCACAACTGCATATATGACGCTCAAATTTGCTTGATACATAACAAATGTTATATTTTCAATCATCACAACACTGTTTTTTTTTTGTTACACTGTCTTTTCCTTTCTTCAATTTTTCCTTTTTTACTAGTTATTTTTTATTAGTTTAACCCTTTGTAATTCCATGGTCGATAATTCCATAGTCGATATTTTAGTTTGACATAATGCTTTACGGCGATTTCCGGAAACAGTTTTCCAAACGTTCGAATGCACGATTACAATTTGCACGTTATATTTTTATAACATCCATAAATTTCTTTAAGTAATATAAGTTAAATGTGTGGTACACATTAAACTATGTTAAATTAAACTGAGGATGAAATTGTTCATTCTTATTCATTTTCGAGAAATAATTGGGACCGCGAAGGGTTAATACTAATTTCTCATATTTCATCCGTTATCTTACCACAATGCATCTTATCTTATCCATTGCTCATTAGTACAGATAAGCTTGCTCGACAATCATTGGTTGCGTGAAAATATGCTTTTGGAACATAACATGAAAAGCATTCCTTTTTATGCCTTTTAATTAAACAAAGCTCAACGCGGGTATATACATACTTTAATATTAATAGATTATACACGTCGATATGAAAATACTCAACGTGTTTAAATATCTTTCACGTCTATCCATTCTTAATTATGTATTAATATATCATTCTGATCACTTCCTTGAAAAACTAGCTCGATATTTAACTTTCGAGTTACGCACGTAAATTAAAATATTCCGTTGATACGTATATTCCATATCTTTACGTATAGACCTACTTTGTATTTTATAGCAGCTATATGTTAATTCTTCTTAGTCGTATTCGTATATTTATTATAAATTTTAAGTAGATTTCGCGTATATTTTAAGGAAATTTTTAAAAGTACTTACAAATTTTTTAATTATCATTAACTGTCTCGCGCGAGAGATAAGGTACTACGTTACGTTAAATGGACTAACGAATTAATTGGCATACTTACCTCATTATCGTACAATTTTACAAAAAAATTTCTTATCTTAAAGAAAAATAATTATATAATATGTTATAGAAATGTATGAATTAAAATCTTGGCTGCTAAGATATTAAGAGTTCCCAATTTTCACTCCGGTTTAGAAGAGCCTGTTTTTCAATTTTCTGCCTTTGAATCACACTTAGACTATCACACAGTTTGTACATGCAAGTTTATTTATCCACATACATCATGTCTTCGCCGGTACTGTTTACACATAAATATTTTTATGGATATTCTGCGGTTTTTACGGCAGATATTCCTACCGATATATCCCCCAACTGGCAATAAATACGTAGTTTTACGAGTGATAACACTCTAAACGCATATCGTAAGCAGATATCGTGTCATATTTTGTATAACTTTTTGTAGAAGTCAAATAAATTTCGCAATACTTCTTCGCATGAGCTAATTGATATAGGTACGTCATAACAGAGGTCTGGACTGTATTGGTATAGCGTTACGGCTCCATAATGAGCACTCGTTATTCCGTTTTACTTCACACAGATCAATAGGAGTTATTTGTACTAAATTTGCTCCGAACTCGAGATAATAAGTTATTGCTGGGATAAAGTAAATCTATACGAATTTGTTCGGTAAATGTCAGATCATATCGCAAGTCTCACATGTGCCTCCATGTAAAATGTAATATCCATTTTATATATCTCGTCGCTGGTACATTTTGTTGAGATATTCTGCGTTCTTTTAAAAATAGTTGGATTAAGGAAAAATTGATAGGAATTTACGCCATCATATTGTATTTTTTATCTTCGAAGAAAAGATAATTTAGAACTAGTCGAGAATAACATTGAAATATGTTGAGAGATGGCTTTTAATTTTTTCTTTTATTCTAAATATAATAATAGAATCTAGTGCCTCCTTAATGTGAGACACAAATTTTGGTCTACTTTAATTTTAATAAATAAATTGATCAATATTAAGAGAAAAAAAGAAGGAATAAATAAACTTCCAAAATTTTTAAGTTAATCCTTGATATTAAAGAATTTGATAATTTGTAGCATAAATTCCTTTCAGTTATTTCCAATTCATCGTAAATTACCGTTTACAGGATAAATTTAATGATAACTTTTAGTAAAATTTTAAATCTATCGTATTATCTATTTATTCGCATAACGTGAGAAAGAGGAAAAAGCATTTCTTGAACAAGATTAATAATTATCAATATATCTAAAACAATACTATGTAACGCGTATACGATGTAACATTATCTTCTTTAGCGAACTCGAAGTGCCATTAGAATCGAGCGTAGCTCAAGTTGTTCTATTTTCGATTATATTGCGAAACGTTGTAGAACAGCGTGGAATGTATCAAAATAATCCGAATAAAAATTACATATTTATTCACAACAGAAAAATTAGTTTATTTATGAGAATCTTGATTATTAAATATAACATTGATAAAATAAAATGATTTTATTAGCGCTAATTTAAAAATGCTATATTTGGTACTTTTTTCCGTAAATGTTTTCGAAATATGTTCATTCCGTTAGAACAGTTTTTGTTATACTTTCTTATTAACAATATTTAATTGTTTTTTTTTATATTATAATAACTATAAAATTTCATAAAAAACTGTTTAATTCGTTCTAATTAGACCAGCATTAAAAAAAATTCGATTTAATTTTTGAATAATTCGCGTATCTTCTTTTTAATTTTTTTTTTAAGTTATTAATTGTTCATCGATAACAATTCACACCCTTGCTTGTTATATGCGCGATCTAGTTTTCTCTGTTATCGCGAATAATGATCTTCCTTGATGAATTGCCAGGCCGCTCTCTCATTTTTCCGATGGTTCTATCAAAAGTGTTTTCTTACCCATGTTCCTCGCTTATGTACGGAGTATCTTCCGAGTGTTGTGATTAGAGGGATCTAGAAGATGTTATTCTTGCGTATGGATGTTTATCTTTACGCGCTGCGCAGCCTCCCACGAAGATCGAACTGAAACAATAAAAGGTCCAATATATCGATGGCGTCGATGTCACTTAGACATCCGGTATAAGAATAAACGGACAAAGATAAATAGTGTGAAACGCGTTGCAATTCCTTTCCTTAATTTTTTCTCACGTATAATCTATTTCCTTTTTAAATTTTAACGTTAAGCTTTTAATATAAAAATTTAAATTTTGTTATATTTTAAAAGAATGCATAATAGAGATTAAATTTTCGCTCAATTCAAATTAAAGAATTCGTTCATTTAAGGGAAAACAATAGTATTGATAAAATTTTTTAGTATTTTTACGCATAAATATGTATCATGATGTTATCTTCTTTCTGTTGAGAATGACTTTTAAGTAAGTCGATACGTCGGCTACGCGAACGGTTTTATAAATATTGATTACTTTCCGAATGATATGATTAATTATAAAAATGTTATTTTAAAAATATATTATTAATTATAAAAATGTTAATTTAAAAAAAATTTTGCATACACTTATTATTCCACTGACTTTCATTACCCCATTTTTACTTTTCTTTTAATATTTTTGTTGTTTCCCTTTGATTTCAAAAGAAATATTAATAATAAATTACGCGACATACCATTTTGATTTTAGTGACACATTTGGACTTCAAATAATGCACTACAAATTTATTGTGTTCTTGAGAAATTTGATTTATCAAGGCAAGCAATAAAACAATATAAATAAATTGAAAAGAATATTCAGTTTTGAGAAATAAATTTTATGGTTCTTGAAGTTTTTGCTACACCTTAGGAACGAAATGCCCAGACAACACGCAATGTTATCTTCATGTTTAAAGGATGCCTTTATGGTGTCTTTTAAATAGTTTTTTTTAAATACGTATGTCTCAAAAGACATCTTTATGACGTTTTCATGACGTCTTTTAGACATACATGCTGTCTGAGTGCTTATGCTTTTATTATATCGTTGTATTACGTCATAGATATTTAGTTGCACACGCACGATTTTGTTGTGTCTTTCTTTGGAATAATCTAGGACCCTTCAAATTTTAGAGAAGAGTCTCAGTAAAAAATGCACCGCCGCGCCGTCATAAATCGATTATTACTTTACAACGATACTCTTTTCACGGTCTTTCCTTTCTTTCAGCCGACCGATTGAGAACGCCGGTTTTCCGCAACCAAAAAGGATATATTAGCGAGTACCTGGCGTTCTTCGTATACATCACGGTTTTACTGCGCACCATTCGTGCCGAAGTAATTTTTAGTGTGTATTAGTATTTTCTAAGGGATTCACACATAACTATTTGTATCGCAGAATAACGTAGCGCTTTGTTAAAAAATAAAAAAAATATTGAAGTAGAGTGCATGTATATAAACAAAAATCCTGTCAAAAGGAAATATATACTTGAAATTAATTGAATAATATGACGATTAAGGAAACTTCCCAAAAACTTTATTTTCAATCGTTAATGTATCAAGAATTGTAAATATCTCGATAATATTGTTAAAGACAAATTCTTTACAAGGAAGAATTTTGTGTATAATTTGGGGAAGTCATCCAATTAGCCGATGGGTGACTCGAATATTTTTTCAGAACGTCCACGACGTATGTAAGAGTCGTAATTGTCGGCGACAATAACGCACCTTCTCGTTACTACAACTCGTAATTTCTCGTTCCGCCCACTTCCGGTACGGGTGTCTAACGCGACGATCGTCCCGAAGGAAAGAAAAAGAGAGAGAGAGAGAGAGAGAGAGAGAAAACGTCGAACAATCGATATTCCACGAGACAGCATGTACTCGCTCGTTCGTGGGAGTGCGGGTCCTCGGATAATTGAAAGCTGCAGGAAAAATCGTGCGAGTCATCGCAGTACGAAGGTGGCTTGTGGGGGGTGGAATTATTAAAATTGACTCGACGGAAGTGGCGGCTAGCTAACAGAGAGGGTTGGCTGCGGCCGCTGGTCGAGAAATCGCTGCCAATTCGAGGCGTTTGATCGGCGGCGACTCATCCACCACCTGCCTGTCTTCCAATGCTATCTCATCGATCGACTTCGACCAATGCTCTGCGCGGCACGGCTCGTTAAAAATGACCAAAGCCCGTATCCACTTCTGCATGCACTTTGATGCTAAATGTAACTATAATTGAATTCTCGGCTTGTAACATTCTTAGTATGAGAGAAATAAGAATTATATGAATATATTTAGTGCGAGATAATAAAGTATGTCTCTTTTAGAATTAAGATATCGAAAACTATCAGGTTTTTCAAAGAAAAATTATTTTTAGATATTATTCGAAGATAAAAGAATTATTAGATCGTATTCATTTCAGTTATCTTAATTGTGTGATTTCAAAGATACATATTTAAATGTAAGCAATGCAAGATATATTCATATAAGTACAGAAACAAAGAGAAATATTTTGAATTTTAGTTTAAATATTTAAGTTAAGCCCCACAAACACATTTTATTTTAGCAAAATTTTAACGTAAAATTTAGTTACTGTAATATTTCACATTCCAGAGATATCTGAAGAGATCAATGTTTTCTACGATTGTAAAAAATGCTCACTTAAATCTTAATAGAAGAAAAATCATTTAATGAATTTTGATATGAAACATCGCCTTATACCGATAAGCGAAAACACTGTACATATACTATATAAATAGAAATCTATTTGCGATTATACGCTATTAATAAGTTAGATGCGCCGTGCAAATAGAGCAAAACTTCTCGGATTGGCCTGATGGCCTGCTTGCAACTTTTATATCTCGCAACGTTTGCATTGAAACGGTGAAACAGAAATTTAACGAGAGGACGATAGAGACGGGGGCGCTCTTGTTTGCACAATCGATTCGCCACATACGTGCTTTTACGCGCGCGCTGCAGAAACGTCCTTCCCGCTCGGAAAATATCAAAAATCTTTCCGGGTTCGCTTCTCAGACGAGAACGTTAGGGAATGTTGCGTATTCTTTTTAACGTTTCATGTTCTGTTTTAACCGGAATGTTCAAAATAAATAAGAATTATAGAAGGAAGAAAATATAAGGTATCTTTTTTTAATATTATTTTGAGTTATTATATTTTTTTAAGTTCATTAACAAATAGAAGCATACAGGATATTATAAAAAATTAATCATTTTCTTTGATTTTTATCTGTAAGATAAAGATGAAGTTTGAACTGTCTTATTTAAATATTTAATGACAAAGTCCAGAACATACATATGTAGAAATAAATTACAATTGAAAACTTTATCATTCCGCGTAAAAGAAAATTTATAATGTTATATCGCTAAGGACACCCTCGTAGATATCCGTATAAGTATTTTATGATTGACGTACCTTTAATCAAAAGAATATCAATATCAAGAGAGAGATAAAGATAAGTGATTTTAATAACTTTTTAATTACAAAAGAATAATCTAGAAGAAATCTTATTTTTCTATCAAGTCACAATCAAGAAATCAATAAAGTTCATTTAATAATTTGGCGACAGATTATTGTAATGTCTTCAAATACATAATAGAATTTTCAGCAATTCTTTTATAATAACATATCTCAATCTAATAGGAACGCAGTATACTTAGTTATATAAATATAGTATATACAAATATATAAGTATGTATTAGTAAATATATTATATAATTAATATGTAAACAGTGTACGGAAAAGAAAGATTTTGCTGAAATATCAAAAAATTTAGCTAGATACAGGTCTAAAAATAATATTGTTGAATCATCAAAATAATTATATATGACGCTTAAACTGGTTGCTAGAATGTCAAATACTTTTTGTAGCATTGCTTAGGTTTCTTATGTAATTATTTTGATAGTTCAATAAAAATATTTCCAGATCTGTACTTAGCTAAATTTTTAGACACTTCAATGCAAAACCGTTCAAATTCTTTCCGTAATCCATATAGTATAATATATAAGTAATACATCAGCGGATAAAAATATCAAATTGATTTATTAATAAGTGGTGGAGGAGCCACGATGCCGTCATCGTCTTGCATCGTAAAGATGTTTAGAGTGGCTTGCGTGGAATTTTCGTGATTACGCCTATCCCTGTAGAGCTTTTCCGTGGGATGAGGGTGCAGTCGATAGTGGCCGCCGTCACGCCGAGGGAATGAAAACGTGCGACGAGTCTATTATTTTTGCCTTGGGCCGATCGAGGGTGCGCCGCGGTGCCCGGGTTTTCGTCGGAGATAGGACGGCCAGCGAGATTCGGGGATCGCAAATCTGGGAAATCCACGGCGAGGCACGCACAGCACGTGACTATCCAGTCTGCGCCACGTTCGCGCCCGATAAAGCACACACATCGAAAATATCGTTTTTTAAGTGGCTCAATATGTCCCGCGGCGCTTCTGCATCGTGTTACCCCGCAGTTCGCCCTTTCAATCCCTTCGGCAAGTAGATTCGCAACTTTTTAAATTCTTAGATTTCTTTCTTACGCGTGGTCAGTCATTAGCCGCGAGATATAGAAATTGGGCCTCTATTCTTGAAAAGTATCGCATACGTAAAACTAGGGAAATACTATAGTATATGTTACGTGCATTATAGTATTTCCCTAGTTTTTTATATGCGATATTTTTCAAGAATAGGGGCCCAGAAGAGCAATATCTCTGTTTTTGTTGAAGTTCTAGGAAGCGTTCTTTCACGTTTATATTTTTATTTAAATCGATCATCCGGATCATCTTTTTATATATTTTAATATTGAAGTGAAAACATTAATATTAGTTTTATTAATAATGCAAGAATAAAACATATAAAACTGCATTTTTCAGTACCAATATATAATAAAAATATTGATATATATGAACGGTTACTTTGTTATAACAATTTTAAAACGGTTTACACGAAGGATTATTTTGCTATAACGATTTTTCAAACGCAACTTCCAATATTTTTCGTATGCCAATAGCCATGAAACAATATAAAATAACAGCTAAAATGATCAAAAATATATTGTATGTCACTTTTAACTCTATCAGCTCAAAGTATCTTAATTATGTATCACAAATAATGTTATATATTATGTTCTCGAAATTGCATCTAAAAATGTATCTCATAAATTTTGAAGCGTTTGTATGTACATATATGATACCTAATATGGTATATTTTTACTGGTTTGTACAAGTTGAATTTGTAATTATCACTTTCTGTGGATGAATCCCATTTTCGAGTGCAAATTATGATATCGTTCGCAATGTGAATGGATCGCAAATATCCAACGGCTATTATCGGATAATTGCCGTTTGGAATTAATTAACATTTAGAAGCTAACGATGCTTTACTATTTGCCGACTTTCCGAACAATATTGATATGCAGTTTCATCCCCCCGTTGTTTTCATATTAATCAATATACAAGTATTATAAACATCTGAATGCAAACATGTGGCCCTATGAAATTTAGATCGCAAGAATACATAATAAATTGAAAACTTTTAATTTTAAACCTACCCTTTAAGTAGTTCCTTGTGTTTATTTATGTATTTAAGTTTATTTAATTTTCTTCCTCTAATCTGATTTTGAAAATATGACGAGACAATAATATTAAAGGATTATCATAAACGTTGGAAGATTCTTTGCAATTTGAATAATATAATTAGGTAAATTCTATCTATTTTTCAAATCCCGAATAGTATTACAAAATGAAAGTGAGAAGATTAGGATTATTTGGATTTTTTCTTTTCAGAAAAATTGGTTTATATTAGCGCTTATCGAGATTAATACGTTTCTTATGTTCTTTTCGCAAACGATTTATTTTTGTCAAAACACGTCCATTTTCACTGGCTTAGGCCCAGTTCCACAACTCACGGTTAACTCTTAATCGAGATTCAACTTGTTTCTCATCTCTTTCTAATTCTAGAATTGGAAAGGGACAATGAATAAGTGAGTTGTGGAACTGGGCCTTAGTCAACTTTAAACTGGTCACATCTCTTCACGTCCTTGCTAAAATCGATTATGATTTATTTCGATACCTGAAAGAAAGAGCCATTGCACTATTCAACAAAGAAAATGCACAAAAAACGAAGAAAATCATTATCCTGATTTTTTTATTCAAAAATGAAATTTTTTGTTCAACAGTAGGGGAGACCGGGGTCAGTAAACTATAGGGGTAAGTAAAATAATCGAGGCTACGTTATAAACAAATCGCGCCAGACACGCGTAAACTCGTCTGAGCACGCAGCAGCGACTGCCGCTCAGTCTGCTGTAACATCTCGTTCCTAACACATCTATGATAGAAGTTACGCTACAATTTAAAAAAATCGTACACCTAAGTAAACATTTTTATTCTTAAAGTTTTTGTTTTACAATTGTATATAATTGTCTGAGATATTTTATTTCCATTTAGGTAGTAAGCATAGTTCTTACTTAATAAAGTCCAACAGATTTTTTTTGTTTATCTGGTTTTGTTGTCGTATACTGTTAATGTTTTTAAAAAATGAACGGATGGGGCTAATAGGCTAACCACAATACGAGGCTATATGATTAATTTAGTGACGACTCTGATAGTATCTACTCCCAAACTTCTTGAAATGAAATCTCGATACAAATTGATAGAAATCTTATCGTTCTCAATCATTCTCTATCAACTTTTTTTACCAGTAATAATAGTTAAATTACATGTATAAGAAATTTTTCATGCATATGTATAAATATGTATAAACATATATAATATGATAAATTATATACGTTTATGAACATTTATACATAAACATGTATAAATATTCATAAACATATATAATTATATATGAAACATATCCATATATGTTCATACATCCTTCTTTCTTTTGTAAAATTATTTTTAAGTGTAATAGAAGTAATAATAATAATGTGAAAATATTAAGAATAATTAAAAGTATAATTTTGTGAACATGCGTGTGGATACTCTAAATGCATAAAGGGTAACTTATCGTATTATGTTTGTTATAACTGTAATTCGGATAACGATTCGGATTAGATAAATTGTCATTTAGTACAAAGTTATACATTTTTTATAATAAATATGTTTGTGTTTAAAATACATTTTTATAAAATTTTTGTTATTATGTAGCCAAAGATGTACCTTAAAATATTTATTAATCTTCATTTTAATAATGTTAATCAAATTACCCCATACCATCAGTCATTTTACCCCGGTCCCGGGGCTAGTTAAATCAGATGGAATGCATTAGAAAAATGCATTTTTTTTCATAGTAATTATCAGTTTTCCCTTATTATTAAAATATTATTAGATAGTCAAATGTATGTAGTAACTGGCGTAGAATTCATTTTTTCGATAAGTCTCTTAATTTCGTCTATAAAAATTCGAAACTAAAAAATGAGTCTACTATCCCCGGTCTCCCCTATTATGCGCATACGAGCTATTTAAACAAGATAATTTAAACAAGATAATGGTACCTAGTCAAAGCGGAGATAAATTATCCTAATTAATGGTATTCTTTTTCGAGAATACTATTATCTGCCACTTCATCATGCTTTTACGTGCTCTCTTTTTTTTTTGCACTTCTCCGGTTGCTAAAATTTTCAAGTCGAAAAATGACCTACATCGTGCTGCGCTGTGTTTGGAGGACGTGCTTCAAAGATAGATACATCTGTTTTTCTTCTCATAAAACGCTGATTTCTTGATACAGTCACGAGACGCACCTGACTTTCCCCTTTTTACGCGAAATATCGACACTTCTCAATACGGGCACGGAGTGAATCCTTAGAACAACAAATCTGTTGATGTTATGTTTTCCGCAATCGCGTGCGACAGGTACCACGTGCTATCTTCTGTCCATCTAGAATGTCCATCAGAAATATTTTTCTAGGACAAACTAAAATTTGCTATAGATTTTTTCGAATAATACGAAGAGTCAGACAGAATTGGGAACATCCGGAGTATTCTAAATTTAAAAACATTTTGTTCCTAGTAAATATTAGTACAAAATACCGAGATTTTTGTCTATTCTCTAAACATTTATTTCATGAAGAACTGAAAGTTTTCATTGATTGAATTATGGTTTCGACAAGTTATCGTTAGATAAAAATTAGAAAACGTTAGGAAATATTATATACTTTGCTATTAATTTAAATTATTAAACAGGCATCGCCAGCATTAGCTCCATTTTTTTCATATCTAAAGAAAAAGATATACAGATATAATTTTGTAGAAAAGAAAATGTTGGAATTTATCTTCTAATATATCGAAAAATAATTTGGTGTTGAAAAGTTCTAAATGAAAATGTATGAATGAGTAAATAGATACAGGAGGATGGAATCTAAACATGAAAGATCTTCGTCTCCATGAATATATGATCGCCCTTTTCGCAGATGTACGAAGCGAGCGCCATTCATATAGCAATACAACACATACAAAAAGAGTGAAAACGAATGAAGGTCCGAGAGAAGGAAGGGCGGTATAACCTTGTGTGTCTACGAGTTATCACCGGCGTTAATAATACAAGGGGCGAGAGAAAGAGAGAGAAAGAGGACCACCCACGTGGATCCAGGTAGGATCCTTTAGGAACTCCACAAAGTCGGTCCAGCCGGCTGTTCCTGCGTTCTGTCACCCTCTTTGCCCCTCTTATAAAAATGACAAAACACTTTTTATCAAGCTGTCCCGGAGTCTCGGATTTGCCTTTTCCGGCTCACGAAAGTTAAACAATCCCAGGCACATACTAACTCGATCGCCAGGTAATATACCCAATGATCGAGCACGAGTATATTATGTGGTTTACATAAACGTTTAATGCGTCACGGAACTTGATTGTGTAAAACCCAAGCTTTTCGCTTTATTTAGCTATTTCACGCTTCTCAAGTTTGAAAGTACAATAAATAGAAGAGCCACTTGATATATTGATAATAATTACCATTCTTCAATTTATATTAGAAGACACAGATAACTTTTTAATACTTGCAGATATATATGTATGTACATTTAAAATAAAGGCAATTTGTCAATCTCTACATGATTGTTTTTTATTTTTACGCAGTATTTTTCTTCAGCATCATTAATAGCGTTTTTCACTAGCAGAGCTGGTGCGCACTCAGTGCACTTTAAAGCCGTTGTACACAAATCGACGTAAAGATGTACGTTTAATAAAAATATAGAAACGAATTAAACCGTGAAATCTTTAATAAATTTTATTGTGGTATTTGATAAAATATATGTTGGGTATTTTATTAATTTACATATATCACTTTTACATTCAGATTAGGTTAATGTACAACAGCTTTAATATGTACTGAGTGCGCACCAGTTCTGCCAGTGAAAAACGCTATAACATTGGTTGTTCAAGTTTTAAAGTGTTGTCGAATATAAATTATACTTGATTTAATATCGCTAAATGAGTAGCAATATATTTGCAGCATACGATTACGTTATAATCCATTCGTGAATAATAAGTGAATCGGTAATCAACCGCGGCAAGTAAAAATTAAACGGGGCAATTTCGAGCAGATAAAATTTTCAAATAAACTGCTCTAGGACTGGTACATCATGAGTTTGCGTAATTACGCAATATAACGCATTTGCCCTTAGTAACGAAAATGAAATTAAAAAATTCTACCTCGATTGCGCCGAATATTTCGTAACAAAAATTATAAATAATGCATAAATTTGTTAACAGCTATGAATTTATTTAAAAAAATCTCTTTTAAAACTTTATGTATGATGGTTGGTATTAGGAATTAAATTCAAGTATAGCAAATTCAACGATTAATTGAAAAATTATTAATCCATATTTTATTAATGCAGATTAATTAAATAATTTTAAAAACATTATTTAAATGTAAAAATCTCGTAGAACGTGATTCAATCTTAAATAAAATTTTTGTTAAATTAAAAAGTATGCTTGAAAATTCAAGAATAACCCTTTACAGACTGTTGTTGGTAATCCAAAAATTTGCCTTCCTTTTTTTTTTCAATAAAAATATCTTTCTACTTAAAAAATCCGTTCGTTTTTCACTGTGGAATAATTCCATAATTAGTCATCTATTTAAATTGTTGCAGAAGAAAGATTTTTTCAAAATACTTTTTTCATACGTGCAAAATTATCTATTTGTTTGTATGTCTGTGCACTTAATAATCACTGCATTTACGCACGGTTGTTGAGTGCTCGATCGGGCCGATGAAGGCCCGCGATACGCGATAATCTAGGTCAAATAGCAAATCGTTGTTTAATCGTAGATTAAGGATTTGTCCTAACCGAAACAAACAGCTCTCTCCTCTCTCTCTCTCTCTCTCTCTCTCTTTCTCGATGGCGTGTACTTGCGTTCCAAGGGGCCAAGCGGCGCGGAGGGAGCGATTTGTTATAACGAAGAGAACGGCGTGCTTGGCACAATGTAGTCACTTGTTTACAGGGACAATATTTTCATTCCGCAAACAATTCGTGGCTCGATAAAGACACGGTGTACAGGTGGGTGCTCGGCGAGGATCTAACGTTGTAACGAACGCGTCGTTGCTCATTTGTGAACGCGCCTGTACATACATATATACACATATTGTATATACGTGTGTGTTTACGAATCTCTCAAGTAAAGTATTAGCCGACTCTAAACGCTTGAATCATCGAGTTGTGTGCCGTCGATTCCTCGACGTCGGTCGCTGTGTAGACGGAACGATATCCTGCGATTTTCTTTTCGCGCTTCGGGCCGGATTGGATCATAAAGCTATGAATGAGTCGCTGCTGCTCACGGGATTTCGCTTTTTATGCAAACTTATGTGAAAGTTATTTAAACAGCATTCCCTGCGAACAAATAAAGAGGTTCGCAGGCGAGGAAAGACTTCAAATCATGTTTACCACCGTTTTTGAGATATGATTTATAGTTTCGAGATATACGGTTTTATAAATGACATTCAAAGAATTTTCGCATACTAAATAGTACAGCTATCGCAGAGTAATATTTTCGAAAATTTTAAACCAGAATATTCAAAATCAACATGTTATTTTATTAAATAACAATATATTTTCTTTATACGCTTTAACCTTTTGTGGAATAACCTCTTTTTATTTTATAAATAATTTATGAAACTTGACCTATAGGATAATTTAATAGTGTTTTATTCTGAGATCAAAAATTCAAAATTCAAAATAGAGAATCCAATGACGGATAGAAATTAAAAAGAATAATCTGATTATCATAAAACTCAGATTTAGAAAATTTTTAGTTACTAATATAAAGTTTCCAGTTTTGCTTTATTTGAAACACATCAGTGCTACATAAACAGTATTGTTTTTCAAACTAACATCCAAACATCCCAAACTCAAATTATGTCCTGTGATGGCTGTGTATATATGACACTAGATTCTTCTTCATTATTTTTAGTTACATATATTTTTTTGAAAAATTGGACATTTTCAGACTCACATATTCAAACTCAATGATATAAAAACCTCTTAAAATCAAGTTTCACGATAATCAATTTTTTGAAATTTAAATTTTAGAATTCAAGGCCAGACTCGAGTTCAGCGACCCTAACAAGGGAAGTTTCACAACTGTCCGGAACCGATTTGATTCTCCATGAAATATGTTGCTAAACACGAAAATCTAAGAGACACGTATTTTTTTATACGTGCGCTAACTCATGTTTAAAGGGTGAAACACCCCTTTGAAAAAAACGGTATTTCTTAACATTCGTTAACAAAAAAAATTGTTTTTCTTCTTTTTTTAATTATCTCTTTAGAAATGATCACATTATAATAAAAAAGGAAACAAAATAGTTTCGAAAACATGTCCCGCTGAGATACAATTTTATGGCATTTACGATCGAGTAACCACAAGAATGGAAATCTCTTTGGGATATTATGGTCTGCGGATAATATAAAGCATAAATAATAGGGGATGTTACCTGTTAGTTCATAATATTGTTTGTTGAAATCGAATTACAGAATTAATAAATCAATCTTCTCAATGTATTTCACTAAAACAATTCTCTGTACAAAATTATAATTTTTATGGTATTTATAGGAAGTTCTTTGTTTTTTTTTCTATAACATTTTCTGAAAAAATGAATACTTTAAAAATACATAAAAGTTAATTATACTAAAAAATAGCCTAACGAGGAGTTTATATTGAGATCATCGATAAAGATTTTACCAACAATTCTTTCATTGACATTATCTTGTCGAGACATGTCTAGTCAGTAGTATGTACATTCACTGATAAACATTGACCCACATATACATTTACTAACTTTTGTGTACCGTTAACAAAGCACATCTTTAGATAATATCTCTCAAATATTCCATTCAAAAAGCGTAGGTATTATTTCCTACTTACACTCTACGTTTTATCTTCGTTACATATTCAATTAAGCTTGCAATTAATTCGTCCTCTTTATAACGATAGAATTTCATCTATTTTGCGAGAGTTTTGTTTCCAATGACCGAAAATTTCTGGTAAAAATAGAATGCATTTGTCGATGAATGCGGACGTCTGTGAACATACTAATATTGCCACTGAAATTTGGTGTCAACGAAATGGTTCCAACGAACATATTGTCGGCAAACTCTTTGTCGGTAACTCTTTGTCTTCAATGTAATGGGTTCACTCACAAAAATCAGGTATAAAGTAAAATACGATCAGATATATATGCAGGTATACGACCATAAAACATAAAAAAGACCTGGTTACCGAGATACAGTAAGATAATTCTCAAGACTATTTGCAGGAAGACATAATTAGTTCCATAAAAATCTTCTCTATTGTACTTTCTCGTAAATAAAAATATGAAACAATTTTATATATATCTGCATTCTTTTTTATCCTTATTTCAGACCTTTCTTTCGTAACGCTACGCTGTGAGCGGGTTAATTCTATAACACGCCGAAATCATTTCTAGTGCGTATCATGCAACTCTAATTCTAACAATTATATAAGTGTAGAAAAGACGACAGTTAAAAAAAATATACATGTTATTTAGTGCGGCCGTTGCGTGCTGTCGGTTACTCCCGTCGGCTAATGGACGCCATGTCGGAGGACGCCGACGGGATCGATCAGCAAAATGACGCGGCTATTCGTTGTCATAAACGTTTTTTAGCAGCTCTTAATACAATGTATTCCATATAAATTTTCGACGTTTTTACGTCTTTTTACAAGAGATGGAGGTGCATAGTTATACCTAATATTTATTATTTTCTATCCTTTCCAATTTATTCAATATTAATAACTGCAATTATTTGATATTTATTAGTTTTTTGATTGTTTAATAGCGAATTTAATCTGAGATATTAAAATCTGGAAAATAAATATCTTCAGAAAAAGAATAAAATCTCGGTAAGTATTTTTATTTTCGACGCTTTGTTAGAATTGGTGTAAGTTCGACAATAACAAGATGTTTATCACGAAACTTTTAAACAAGTTTCAAAACAAATATTTAAGAAAAGAAATGAAATCTTTTGTATAATATTGTGATTTCATTGAAAGCATTGAATCTATTTATCATAGAAATTTATGACACATAATGGGTTTTCAATCTTTTTTTTTAGATACCGTAATAAAAACAACACTAACTTTGACACAAGAAAGTAATGGAAAAGTTTTAATTTCTTATATGGTATACATACACAGTTGTATTTCAAAGAAAATATTTTTACTTCCTTGAATAACAAATATTTTGGTTAAATCTAGAATGGTTAATAAATAAATTACTCTGCATTGCCTCAATATTGTTTAAATAATTTGTATCTATTCTATAACCCCAATAGATTATAGAATAAATTTTCTGCCTTGTTCTGATTTGAAACTTTTTTGAAACTTTTTATCTTCTTCATTGCTAGTAATTCATAGATCTACATATATTAATCAATACTGTATTGATTAGAAAGAATTTTAGACAATTTTGATGTATTTGCAATGTGAGTTCAAAAGATACCATATTCATACTAACTTGACAATTAAAGTAAAAATTTATTTTCATTCGGTAATATCTTGAAGATAATTGATAAGGAATAATTTAATTTTCTGTTAATAAGAAAAAAATTTTAAACCTGGTTACATTGATTTTTCTATCAGAAGTTTATCTTATCTAGGTTTATAGTTACTTAAGTAAATTCGTCTAAGTTATTTATGGCTTTACAACGTTATCGAGACAAAGCATTGACGCATTCTTTGTTCACGCATTTTTTGTTTTGAGAAGGGCTGAGAAGAGATATTTTCGGAAAATTAGAAAAAACACCCAGAATCAATTAGCTATTTATGCTTCAGGATACTTGTGTGTAGACAGTAAATGACACGCGACAGCATTTACGCAAAGTAAAAGATATCTCGTGGAGAAAATTACGATGACGTCAATGAAAATTCAAATGAGATCGTGGGTGGAGAATGTAGGCAGACATAGGTATATCTTAGCGCAAAGCGTTTGTTTCTCTTTCCTATAAAATACTTGGACACCTATTTTTATCTATAGTAAAGTAAATGCAGTTTCAAAAGGTGACAGAGAGATGTCCACTCGATATTTTACGGAGTCAGAAAATTTCAAATTTACATCACAGCATATCAATTGACAAGAGTGCCTTTTATATATATGCAAAAGAGACATTTGACAATAATGTCAGATGGTACAAATGAATGAGCGAACTTACAGCTTGCGAGTAAAGCAAGTCATAACGAGCGCGCATTTAAGTTTTTGATAGGAATGAAAGGTATTATTCCAAGCCACGTATAATCCATTTAATCATAGAGATTCACTTTAGACCTATATAATTTATACTATACTCACATTAAATGTAATTGAACGAGAGAAAGAGATACAAAAATTTAGTTATTATTAGATATAAGATAAAAATAGATAACGATGATTAAAGATTTTAATCTAAACTTTACATGCGAACTAAGAATTCGTACACTCTTCTTTATTATAGTCTAATAAATGCGTAATAATAATTAATCAGTGCATACAAATATTATGTGAAAGTTTGATTATTGTTATTAAGAAAGATCAAATATTATTCAAAGATTTTTTTCATACAGCTTCTGAAAACTTTGTTAAATCTCTCTCTTGTAATTACATCATATATATTCAAATAAAAATGTATCATTTTCATTTGATACAAAGTCTATAAAATATATGATAATAAATCTGATGATATAAAATCTATAGTATAAAAGCATAATAACGAATGAATAAGAATATAAAATGATTAATTAACAGCAATACAACTACAATATGCATATCACACATTATACTTATGTACCCCACGTCGTATATTCCAAACTTTCGATCATGATGATTCCATGGCGACCCACGTGGATCAACCGGTCTTCTCCATCGGACACTATCTTAAATAGTTCACCTCGTTCACGTCAGATTCACTTGTAAATACGAAACGATACCATGAACCGAACAACGTTTCTACTCCAATTCATGCATTATTGTAAAATAGTACCGATTCGGCAAGTCGGAAGAAAAAAGGTGAAACGCGAGTAACAATTGATCGGATGAAGCGAAAATACGCGTCACCGGAAATTGTTGGCAAGATCATCGCGAGAGAAGACGCGTAAGGGCGCGTCACGTACGCACGCACGGACGAAGGTGCCAGTTATCAAACGCGTGGCAGACGACAACATGACATGGGATAGGAGCGGCGCCGAGCCGTGCCATCCGGCTTGATTCAGCACGGTGCGGCGCGGTGCGGCGCGGCACGGTGCGGTGCGGCGCGGCGCGGCGCGGCGCGGCGCGGTACGGTGCGGTGCGGTACGGCAACATCGTGGAGCCGGGCGTCTCGTGTGAAATTGCGCAAGCCAGTTCCGCTCCACAGGCTCGATCTCGCGCGCGCGGGCCATGGTGCATGCGCGTATCACGTTTTGCTTCACCGTCATGTACGGCGTCGGAGGGGAAAAGGCCGTGGCGCGCCACGCACGATCCGACGACGTGCGATTCATACTGCGATCGGGAGGACTGTCGGGCGCGTTGAAGCTATCGTCAGATTGGTCGGACGACACACGAGCGGAAGTACGGCTGCTCCGCGATTGGCCGACCCGGCTACGTCGGGCGCGGCTCTCACAGCTGATGGTGGGGTATATTTGAACAAGAGCCGCCGACTCAAGAGTAGCGGAGTACACTCGCTAACCGGCCTCCATCCACAACACGGCACACAGAGAGAGGAGAGAGAAACTCGTCGGTACGCGAGGCGGAGTGTGTGGTGAGAGGTGGTGAGGCGGCTCAAACAGCAGCCCCGCTCGATCAAATAACCGACCGCGCGCGCGACCGACGAGCGGCCGTCACCGTATAGTGGTTGGTGTTGTTTCGCGCACTCGTCCACGTCGTACAACACGCGAGCGAGAGCCTGGGCTCTTTTCCTGTCGTCGGCTCTGCATTCGTCGTGCCCTCCATGGTGTTGGGGTAACAATTACCCCTAACTCTCCCGCGGGGGGTGCCTACTCACTTTCGCGCTCCGCGTCCGCTCCCGTCGGTTTCGTGTGCATCGAATGCGCATCTTCCCGTGAATAAACGGACCGTGCATTGTGTTCCGGGAAGAAGAGGCATAAGAGGTGAATAAAGTTCACCAGGTGCCCACCTTGGTACTCCGTTGCTCTGCTGACGCAGTACGCGCTCTTCCAAGATTCGATAAAAATACGCTAGTAACTTTTCTTCTCGCGTAGAAAGGAATAGCGTTTCTGCTCCAGGTTGTGACAAAAGAAAGTTCCGTCGATACAGTGCCGTTCAGTGCATTACCGCTCTGAGGAAGAATATTTGGTGAAGTTCTTCTTTCAGGTGAAGTTCTTCTTTCTTTAAGTGTGAGGCGAATTCTTCAGGCAGTCGTCGCGCATCTCCGTGAGTCGTCTTCTGTGCGTATAACTCTTGTGGATTTGTGTGACTCGGCAGCGATAGAAGACCATTTAGAGAATCCCTTGATTATAGCGAGCTGAGCGCGCGGATCGACTTCAGATTCATCCGGTGGAAAGATTAAGGGAATACCCGACTGCCAGCAGCCGTGGTACCGCGGATTTCATGATTCTCGTTTGACAGCGACGACGCGACAGCAGGCCACCCCGGCACCGGTGAGCTCTATGACCATGCTTCAGTCGCAAAAGCTGTACGGCGATGCGGGTGCCATGACCAGTGCCGCAATGTCCAGTATGGGCAGCATGGCGCCCACTTACAGCTCGATAAACTCAATGGGATGCGTGCCGATGGGCATGTCGATGGGAGTCGGAGTCGGGCCCAGCTGTAGTCCTCAGGGCGCTGGAGGTTTCAACATGAGTACCATGAGTTCAGCAATGGGAATGGCGTCGATGGGAGGCGGCGGGATGAGCGGTTACAGCGGTGCTTCCATGGGCGCTGGAGGTGCCTGTATGAGTGCCGTCGGATACGGTCCGTTGACTCCCGGCGGAGGTACCGGCGTCAGCCGAGACCCGCTCGCACTAACAGAACCGGACTCGCCGAATTCAGCTCTCCAGCGTGCTCGCAGCGATAAGTCCTATCGACGTAGTTACACTCACGCGAAGCCACCGTATTCCTACATCAGCCTGATCACCATGGCGATACAGAATGCACCTCACAAGATGTTGACTCTCTCGGAGATTTATCAATTCATCATGGATCTGTTCCCATTTTACAGACAGAATCAGCAGCGTTGGCAAAACTCTATTAGGCATTCCTTAAGCTTTAACGATTGCTTCGTCAAGGTACCACGTACGCCGGACAAACCTGGCAAAGGATCATTTTGGACGCTGCACCCTGACAGCGGCAATATGTTTGAGAATGGTTGTTATTTACGACGCCAAAAGAGGTTCAAGGATGAGAAAAAAGAATTGAGTAGACAGAGCAACAAACACCAGCAACATCAGCATCCAGCGGCAGCTACGGTAGCGGTGGCAGCTGGCGCGACCATCGCCGGCCAACACAGTCCATCCACTCACGAAGTCGCGCCCGGTTCCAAGAAGACCGGTTCGTCCATCCACCATGGCGGCCCTCAGCAGCAAGACGATAAAGACTTGCACTCGTTGGTGTCTTCGCACCATCACCATCACACGAGTCTGCATCAGCATCACACCGCTCTGAAGAGCGACACGGACATTGGCGGTCTTCTCGGGCCTGATCTCAGCGCTGCACATGACGAACTTACCGCAATGGTCAGCCGCGGTATTCATCCACAACTATTGTCAGATACCGCGAGTCTGCACCACGGCATGACAGGCAGCTTGAAGCAGGAACCGCTTTATGGAACGGCGGCCAATCATCCGTTTAGCATCAACAGGTTATTGCCGCGCGATACGGCGGGCACTTCTCCCGGTGCTCAGGACACCAAGCCGCCCGAGATGAAGATGTACGAGCAGCTGCACCAGAGCTACGCTAACTTCGGCTCGCCGCATCATCCGCACGCGCACTCGGCGCCGCCCAGCCATCATCATCACAACGGTATGCACGTCGGCACAAACGCCGCCGGGCCAATGCACATGACGAATCATCATCATCAGGAATATTATCAGAGTCCGCTTTATCATCACGCGACAAGCGTGGCCACCACCAGCGCTCCTCCGCCACCCGCTGTCGCCACCGCGGCACCGGGCTTGTGACATCACGCTACCCACCCTTACGCTTTAGCCTGAGTCGCTGCCGCCGCGGCTTACGTCGCGACCGCTGCCGCACCGATACCAACCCCGATGCCGGATCTACCCGCGATCACGGCGTCCGCGACCAACGCGGCGCCGACATCGCCTGCGACCTCGTCGACCTTCTCGTCACCGCCGCGAGCACAGCCACGTCGACGCGCACGTCGTACCGATAACCCTGATGACGACGTCGTCGACGCCGTTGTCTGTTGGCCACCCGATGATGACGATGAGTACGACGACGAGAACGAGGACGAGGAAGATGAGAACATCGTCTACAGACGGTAAACTTGCCGAGAGGTAGGCTTCGGGGTATTTCACTGAGAATTACGGTTCATCGTCACGAGGATTGACTTTATTTTATGTTATATTACTGCGTAAATGTTGGGCGAACTATTCTAGAGATTATTCTTATTAATTATAAGTAATATGCCTTTATTACAAATATGTAAAATATATGTAATATAATAGCGATTATTATTACTTTGATATATTCGTACAAACATTATGCAAGTTGCTTGTCAGAGAATCTAAAAATATCTTCTAAGTTATTATTCTCTTTATAAAGAATTTTTGTCATATTCATATCCACACAGTCTACTATTTATTCTACTTAATACTCTTTCTCTTTATATGTATTCTTTCATTTAAATCGATCATTTTCGAGATGCTTCGATTATTCTAAATGTGTAATAATTCGCTAATAAATTTCCTTGTAAATTTTCGTATTGAATAACAAAAGTTTAAATATAAAAAAAAATAGAATAAAAAATCAATTTACGTGACTAGCATAAAGACGGAATTATATTTTTTACGTTACACAATAATTGATGAATAGATTACATGAAAATTAATTTTTTTACACAAATATGCAGTACGAAAAGAAGTAAATTTTTATATAGTTTATATTTTATATAAGTTTAATTTTTATATATCCATATTGTCATTGACAAAATTATCTATGAAATTTATTATATTTCAAGTTTATTATTTATCGTGCATTTTCTAAGAAGCTGCTTCTGGAATATTTAATAATAAAGAGAATATAGACACGCGAGTTTAAATAAATTTATAGAATATTCACATTCTTAATATTCCCAAAACTTTAAGGAGGTCACGTATATAATGTGTATTATGTTCAGAAAACAAGAAAGCAGATAGGGAAATAATATTTACATGCGTACGATCTATTACATTTGCTTAAACTTATGTCCGTTACTGTGTGTTGTCACTTAAACTGACAATGACTTCGTAAGCATCGTTTCAAGTACAATTGCAAACAACAATCGTGATAGAGGAGATTAAAACCCACTTTAGACGACATCTTTAATTCGTGAGAGAGTACTATTCATAATTTTTTAGCGTTCAATAACGAGAATGTTTGAAAGTCGAAATACACGGCGTATAAAATTGTGAATGGAATTTTGTCCTATTCTTATTGAAACATTTTACACTTACAAATATATTTCGTGGGAAAGTGTAACGTGACTCTACGTTTTTCTTCTATTTCAAATATTTGGTTGTAACTTATCTTAATGTTATCTTTATTTCATAATCCGCTCATTGAATTTATCTGCTCTGTATCGGGGATAGGTGTTCGGAAGAAGTATTTGAATGACCGAGGGCACTGAATCATCCTGCATTCTGTATTCCCGAGTTTATCAAAGCTGAGCAGTTTGATATCATCGTACGAGTCCGCTGTATCGCAAGAGAGTTTTTTATAATACGTTCGAGTAACATCGACATACTCTTAGGCAATTAGACGCCGTACATCTCGTCGGTACTCTCTATTTCTTGCACATCATCACATCAAGAGATTACGTAATAATCCGGCACATACTTGAGTATTTACGATCGTCATCTTCGAAATGAATTTGCAATGTTTCATTTAACAAAATTAATAAAAAGAAGATAAAAGAAGCGCACAAAAAAGAAGACCAAAGAGTATATTTTATATACAATCGTATTAAATAAAATTTAATATCGATCCTTTTTTTGGCTTCTTGATTTTTATTCATTAATACGACTTTATTCAACAACAATGACTTTATTCAATCATTTCAACATGACTCATCACAACTACGAAATTCAAAATTATTTCGTTTTCTTTCTCATGCTCGCCTTTTTATTGCTCATACATAAATAATTTCATTATAACTTTTATAGAATTGTTTATAGACAAAATCAACTTTTTCAATGAGATTATATGTATGTATCTATTATAAATATTATAGATACATATATTTTATACATATATATGAGTATTAAATGAACGACGACGTTTTATATAAAGAAAGCGAGATTTTATATATGGAAGATAAGACAATGTGAAACGAAAAAAAAATAAGCAAAGAAGTGAAGAAAACAAACTTTGAATATTTTAATATAATACAATAACTTACGATATGTTATTATTATATAAAGACTAATATTATCCGAATTAAATACGTTGCTCTATGTTTGCAAATTATTTATTTTCATTGTTCATACAGTTATTAGGTAATACAACTCGGCAGAGTGCAAACAGCGTTGACTTCTCGTTATTAGCTATCGTTTGCTTCTCTTTATCATGAAAGGCAGAAAGATTTTATACCTCATTGAGTCGTGTAATCGCTGATAATTACTATCAACAATCCCTCAACTACATGATATTGCCTTAATTGACAATCTTACAAATTTGTTGGACAAAACGATATGACGACATAATATCAATTTCGACGGTATAATTTGAAAACGAATTAATATAACACGTACTATATCGAAGATTTCATCGGAATTATCATTTATGTGGATGTGATGATGTCTCTATTAAATCAATCATTAATTATTAATCATTAATGATCATCAATCATCAAATCTGATTTTTATGCACTTATTGTTTAGTAATAATTTTTTGTTAAGAACAGTAAGTTCGATTTAGCCTCTCGTAAAAATCTCTGATTCACATGTCGATGTTGGCACTCGTCAATTTTTTTAATTAAGTAAATCTGTCTTATATATTTTTCCTTTCTTCAATTTCGCAATTGAACTACCAAATTACATGAAAAAAATTCGTAAGAGAATAATAAAGTAATAATGTTGTGTATAAATAATGATTTCTTTCTTGCAAACTTGGTTCCAACGTGGGAAGATTTGAGCTTTTAATATCCCCAACACTCATATACACATCTTGTATTCACTACCATTAAGAGAATCGCCTAAGGGTAATAAAAAATTGCAAGCAATTCATTATAATACGATGCTTATTACGATTGCATGAGCCTCGCGGCGATGAACCGATCGGTACTTGAAAATCATTGACTAATAAAGGCGCACCCCGTTGAAAGGGGCGCGTTGTTGCGGCAAGGGAGCGGCGTAAGCTTCGACAAGCAGTGCCAGCGAAAAAGTGAGAGCGGTGTCGGCAAAACTTGTGATACTATACGTGAAAATAAATATAAATTAATGAATGTACGCATCGCGCGCGAAAGAGAAGGCACGTATAAATATATATATTATATTCAAGCACTCCGCGTGGCCGCGTAATCCACGCATTTTACGCATCCCCAGTATCCATCATGGGCACACACGGATACGAGCGTGCATTCACAGGAAGTATACGAAACGCGCGTGTGCTTCATCAGCTGAACGTCGATAAATAATAGTTAATTCTCGTTTGAGAGCGAAGAAAATGCCCCGCGTTTTTTGTATAATATCTGTAGATAACCCGTATATAACGTAAATACGCATGATGTACAATATTACATGTTAAAGAGAGGTATATATATATATATATATATACATATGATTATGTATAGGTACATATAAATGGAATCTTTATCAATACATTATATTAAGCCTACTTCAGGTGATCTTAATACGTGACAAAGTTCGAGACACGAATTCTCTGTCATATTTTGCATTTAATGTGCCGTGTATTCCGATATGTATTCCGTATACGTGTATATTTTGAGTCTTCAAACATATTTTTTGTATTGCACGGCATAAAAAGTTTTGTCCTGAATTCTGTCACAAGATATAGGTCGCTTAAAGTGCGCTTTAAGTATATACATACAATAGAACATAAGAGAATGAATGAAAGAGATGACGGGAGAGCAAGGTAGAAAGAAAGAAATAGAGAGAGAGAGAGAGAAAGAGAAAAGCGAGCTAGGCAAACGTGATATTTCGCATTATGTATTTCGAAAGCATACTTTTATACTGTCGCACACGTATTCGCATTGTGCGGACGATAAAAGATCGTTCAAGATATTCTACTTGTCCTAGAAGAAATTTATTTAGATTTGCGGCTAAAACGATACGATATATTATATATATTATTTGTAAAATAGCGCGTGTAAACATTCTCAAAGATATATTGCAATCTCAAGTTGAATAATTCTGTCCAGATTGAGATTGTATTAATTTTTAGCTCGAATACCTCGAATGCATTATAACCTTAGAACAAAATATGATATTATATATCCATAATATAATTTGCAAGTTAGTTATTTTCAAAATAACTGACACGATCATTAGATCAATAATCATTTCAGTATATCGAGTAATTAAGTTGAGAAATGTTCTACACGATAAAGTAATAAACGTATGAGATCGCGCGTTTATTGTCAGACAAATGTCGATGCAATTTTTGTGACCATTGTTTTATTATGCCAGCATTATAAAAACAGCGTAAATCAATTTATTGATTCCCTAAGATATAACAATTCAAGTTAAATGCACAATACAAGTGACACAGAATTTGCTCGGTAACATTACATATCTTGTGTGATACGACTGCGCAATTTCTGTAAGTCAACATTTGAGTGCAAAAGGCTAAGTTAAGAGTCGAGCGACTTAAGTTGCGTTGTTGAATAGAAAAAAAAATCTTCGTAATCAACGCGGGAGCACAGGCGAGCGTGTGTGACAGGAATCTCGCGACTCCATGTAAACGGCGCATTTTATTGGCCATGTAATTCGACAGGTCATTTGCAGCGCTACTTAGTCTATGAATATGAAATGTATGAAAGCCGTCATCGCAATATAGCTTTATTAATATCGAAGAAAGTGAAATCTTGTCTGCTTTCATTGGCGGATCATTGAAAATCAAATACCAATTTGGAAATTTTAGAATGGCTCGTGATTTCGCTAATTTTCTCATATACTCCATTCTTACGTGCTGCAAGCTAACTTTCTTTTACGAATTTTTATTAAATCCGATTGTCGATATTGAATAAATATATTATCACTTAGCATATGCGCTGCAAAAATAAAAAATAATGTGATTTTAAAAGTGAGCAATTACTATGTAAGATGTATCGGTAACGAAATGTTAACCTTCCGTCATTTTTGACAAAAACAATGAGATTACAATTAGAAATTTTCTAATAATGCGAATTAGAAAACTTCTAATAAAACTAAAAATTTAGGGATGCTTTCGAAATACGTATCAACCTGTGTACATCTGTAAATAATGAATTGCGCGTCACGGAAGATCGCTAATTATTGTTATCATTATATTATATCATCACCGCCACGATTACATTTATCGTGAATCTATTAGGTTAATTCTTTGCTTTACTTTTTGTTTTTATTTTTTATTTGATAAATGTCAAAATTTTATCTTGCGATAATTACTAAAAAGAAATTATTTTTTTGCTCAAAATTAAAATTTGTTATATCTTCTCTTTCATAATATCGAATTTGTAAATTCGTGAAATTACAATGAAATACATTAAGTCCCAAATTTGCAACTTTCTTCGCTAATAATTATTTTTATGCATAAGAGTCTGGGTTCGATCGTAATGAAAAATGACACAAGAATATGTTTCAAGTATATAAAATCTAAAATTTTTTTGGAAATTGATGCGACATGAATCTCCTTCACAAAAATATCGAGATTTCAATATGATTTCGCGTACTGAGAATTCAGGAAATTTTTTATGAAATTGTTACGGTCGATTCCAGATTCTCCTGCTGTTGAGACTCTCGTCCATTAAAAAGAAAATGAGATAGAGGAGGAAGTGAATCCTACAGAGATCTCTCAAGGCAGGGTACGTGCGAAATGCAAATCTCGAAATTATGAAATCTCATGTTAAACACATTTTCACTCTCTTGGGCCACTCCACCGTCTTTCCGAGAGTCTTTTATTCATCTATCGCTGCAACATATATGCTGTTCAGGAATCGAAACTTATAATTAATTAATTTCAATAAATTCAGGCTTCGGTGATACAGATACGTGAGAATGATAATCTCTGTGTTTATTCATGAGAATTGGTGCGCCATAGATTTCTCGAAAAGTGTATTATAAATTATGCCGAATCTTTGATTGTACTTTCGACACTTCGGCGTCGTTCTCAATCGAACCTGCCTATGTCTGATAAATATACGTCGCCCAACTCTCGAGAGATCAAATGACAAAAAAAGAATGAATGGATGAGTAAAAGAGGTAGATTTGAAAGGAGAAAATTGCGCTGTTGTTAGGGAGAAAGAGAGAAAAAGATAGATTGTATTTGTATGGTGTGTGTGTGTGTATGTGTGCGTGTGTGTGTGTGCGTGTGCGTGTGCGTGTGTGGGTGGGTGAGAGAGAGAGAGAGAGAGAGAGAGAGAGAGAGAGAGAGAGAGAGAGAAAAGAGCGACGAGATCGATGAGAAGGCTGTAAATGTTTCAATAAATTTACGTATTTCTACGAAAACTGAACTATTGCTGTCTTTTTCGCAAATTATTCTTCCTCTGACAATTTACAACAATCCTCTTCCACTTCCTTTCATTCTTACGGATTACGTTCTGTCATAAAAAACAGAGGGAAAAAATATACAGAGAAAGAGAGTTGCGCATAATTATATTTTTATCCAACATTGATCTTGCGGTGAAATTAATTAAAATACATTGAATACCGAATGTTCCATATGCAAATGATATGTAAACAGTTGCATTAATTGTTACTTTTGTCAAAACAAACGATATTACACAGTTGATGCTGTATATTCAATTCATTAAATTGATTTATTCAAATGACGAATATCTCGGCATAGGATAATCCGTTGAGCAAATTTTATCATTATAATATTTATTTGCGATTAGCGAATGACATCTTCGGCTGTCTTTATCATATTGTATATCAATGAAATATATAAAGCATAATTTATGATGTCACATTAAATTAAAAATTCTTATCATAAGCTGCTGTTACACAAAATTTTCAATTGATCATTGCATATTTATAATATACGATATTTACATACGATTCTTGCATGCATCATATCTTCAGCATAAATAAAACATACAGCAAATAATAAACATATAAATAGGAGCTTATTGTATCTCTTTAACACGGAAAAAAATGTTTCTGGTTTACAGCTAATTTTGATTAGCTGAAATTGCATTAGCTACTATAGCTATGAATTTGCTAATACACACAAAGGATTTGCTGCTGTAGCTAATACAAGGACGTGATAGCAAAATATGCATGTCTGTTACAGATCGATTTATTTAGCAATATGAAGTTAGTTGTCACAGTTATCGGATATGTCCGTATAAAAGAAAATTGTTTTTACCACAGTTAAATATGGTTTGCTGAAACTGTACTTGCTACCAAATTGTCTGTTACACAGAAAACGTTTGCTGCAATGATCAATACATCGATGTAATAGCAAAATGCTTGTCTGTTACAATGATAATATTTAGGCCTCACAGCTAATGACTACGTTTACACCGTGCGCTTAGTCCGCGACCTATATGATAAATGTCTTTGTTTAACCTACAGGATAAACAAGGACATCTATTGTATAGGCCGCGGCCTAAATACACGGTGTAAACGTGGCCAATGGAAATTAGACCTCGCAGATACGACGTTAAGTGTCCATATAATGCTACTGAATTTAGCTGCCATACTTAATTTTTAGCTGTGACAGCTAATCTTTTTTTTCCGTGAATATATTAGACTTTTTAATATGATAAACTTTTGCTACATCGAAATTTTGGAATAAAAAATCTCGTAAAAAATTTCTGGATTATTTTAAATCGAATTACGTTATTAAACATTTAATAGAATTACACTCTGATTTCTGTTGTTTCCTAATACGAGTGCCTACCTCACAATTCATTCAAGATAGCCACAGTTACTGCAAAAAGCAACATCGAAGAGCTTTGGACAACGTCGTGTCAACGGCAAACAAACCTTCAGCCAGGTTATCAATAGCGATCGATTGATTTCGGGTATGATAACGCGGAGACATGTATGTGGAAGGCTCGAAGAGGATAAGTGGGCAGATTAAAAATGAGATAGACACGCCGGCACGTGTATTGGCGGCATCTTTTCTGGCCAAGCGAGTCCAAAAATCACTGTCATGATAACTGCACGAATAAGTCTTTATTCGATGTTTTAACGAATAGCGGATAGTCGAGAAAGAAAAGTTGTATGCGTCAGATAAATTTTAAAATCAATGTTCCCATGGTTTTACCTATCAAAGAATTAAAAATAATGCAGGTAAACGGAAAAAACGTTTTGCTAAAGTATCTAAAAAGTTAGCTAGATACAGATCTGAAAATAATTTCGTTACTCAAAATAATTATGTAAGACGCTCAAGTTAATGGCTAGAATGTCAAAATTTTTTCATTATTGCTCATTATGTTCGAGTGTCCTACATAATTATATATTTTGATGGTCCAACAGAATTATTTTCATATCTGTACTTAGCTAAATTCTTAGATATTTCAGCAAAATGATCGTTCTTTTCGTGTATAATTCTCAAAATGTGATTAATGTAAATTTCGGAAATGAAAATTTGGTAATGTCTATAATTTGAGTAAATATATATAATTTGCAAAGAAAATTTTTATCTCACAGTTGATCGTAAAATAAACTGAAATAAGTGCTGTGACGTTTAATCCGAAAACTTATAGATTAATCCTTCGGTCATCTTTTTCCGCCAAGTTGTATCAATCATTTAATACTATTCACGCATTTATTAAACGCCGCAGCGCGTTTCGCTGTCAGTGTAATAATATTTAACTATGATTCCGGAACATTTGCGCGAGAGCACACTCGATTTGTACTCATTGACCTTAAGCTTTTTGTTGGCCAAGTGCGATCGAGTATCTTGTGTAAATTTCCTAATCTGTATATGCTGCAATCCGCTCGTTCAATGCCGATTTACCGCGCGGCTCGACGAGCAGTAATCCGGAGTGAAAGCCGGAAATGCTGATCCGGCGTTTGAGAAGATTAATTGATCATCGAGCAATCGAGAAATACGTTTGGAGAGAATTAAAAACTTTGAATTTTATGAAATAGAACACTTTAATCTTTCCTGCGTAATATCCTGATAAAAACACACTTTATTAAGAAAATTGAAACATTGAAATTATAGGCAAAATTTCACCTTGTTAAAAACTGGTATTATTTTTCTCTCTCAGCATAAAGAAAATATACGATAATTGTTTTAAATGCGTGAACTTATTTAAGAGAGATAAAATTAAATAAATATGACGTAGGAAATAGTAAATATATACCTTCTTTCTGTGTATTTTCGAATCGATATTGGTAAAATTAGTTATACAAATTTACTCATGCGCGCGTATCTCTTTCATCCTTACGTTTGCATGCTGACGATTATAAGACGAAAATATTTATTTTAGAAAAATTTATACACAAAATGAATTTATAAAATATGAATAAAATTTGCTTCAATTATCTCATTGTTTATCTTGATCTAGCGATTGTCGATTTATTGGTTTCTAGAATGTGACATTCTTTGAGTTGCTTCCGTTAGTTATTGCTTTCTTCAGAATGATCGTGGAATTTCGAGGTATCTTCCCTATCTTATCTTCCGCTTTTGCGTCACTCTATGAAAATTTCAATTATATATCAATATTATCTTAATTTTATTGATCTAGCCGAGCCCTTAAACTAACACATCTAATGTGAACTTTGTCTTCTGGTGTGTAACGAAGTTTCACACACAATATTTATCAATTGTAACGAGGATTCAATATTTTAAGGTTAAAATATTTATTAAATTAAAAAAATCTTCCTTCAAAAAATATTCACATTACTAATAAAAATTTATAGATACGGTACACAAAATAATATTTCAACAAACGTTCTCTAATATTTTTTGGTACTTTTATTTCCGAAACAGAAATGCGTTTAATTAAAAAAAAATTACAATACGAATATCATTCTCTTACTTTCTTTTTCCCTCTAAATACAAAATTTGTAGTATCAAAATATATAGAAGTTCCAAATTCTACGCATTTATGTAAATTGGAGTGTCCCACTCGATTCCATATTTGGAAGATCGTCGCTTATGCATTTCATGGTCGCGGCAAGCATATAAGTACATGCTAATATCGTCCGAACACAGCCGCGAGAACGCACGTAATGCGTGCGTCGCGTTAGCGAGCGAGCGTTAGGATTATCGTGGGCGATAAGGTGACGCTGCGGCGATCGTGCCCACCTATATCTCCGTGGTGTGTCCCAAGCGCTATCGCGTTCGCGTATAAGCACCGTAAACGAGTCTTAGTTAACGGGCGGCTATGCGGAGGTGCAATCTCCCGCGGATTATTCGACATGATACACGGGCAGATATACACGGAGAGGCACTACAAACCTGTGTATCCGGCCAATATTTGACTAAATCATGAACAATGTTTGTACACACGCGCACTCGCGCGCACATGCGCTGGAGAACGCAGCGCGAGCGCGCGCGCACCGCGCATAACGAAAATGCACGGTACGTCGCGTTAGTATAGCGACGCGTTGATTCGCAGCCTCGGGGATTATCGGCGACCATGTTATGCGTCAGAATATTGACAGCGAAGGTGTCCATTAGAAGCGACACTTTGAGAAAAGCAAATGTACCGAGAGACATTGCACTACAAAATAATCTTGATGACTTTTGAAATTTTAAAGATGCGAAAAGTAGAGAATGTTACGTCGGAATGTAATACTCTTGCAATAATAAAAAATACTTTTTTGTTTTTTTGTTTAAATCAATGATTTTACCAAGATGTATAAAATTCTGGAATATACATAAAATTTTTATTGATTATGTAAATTTATTTGTAATTTTTAGATTAGTTTTGTTTTAAAATAGTTATTACCTGTATTTGGGCTAATATTTAAGTTAAAATTGTAGATTTATTGTGATTCAACTGTATTTTTTTATGTTTAATAAAAAAATAATTAAAATTATGTGTGTCACAAGTTTATTTCTTTTTAGAATTAAATAATCACGAGAGGATTAAATTCGAATGTTTACATTAAAAATTTCAAGCAAACTGACAAGCAATGCACTTTGCTTTGGATGTAATTTGCGACAAAATTTGCGAAAGACAATTTTTAAAGACAGTTACTGTTATCTATAAATACATCGTTTGATGCACCATCTGATGAACGAGAACATATTTGCGTAAACATATCGCGCATAAATGTATTTTGGACAGCTAATGTAGCAAAGTATTATGCGAACACTTAGTTTGTATTATGTTTCGAGTCCCGGAGACTCAAAGTAAAATGCAACGTAACCATTAGAGACTCTTAAAGCGGGAATTGAACATATCTATATATCCCGGAAGGAACGGATATATCTTCTTTGAGCTATCAAGGAGAAGCTCTTTAAAAATATTGACCTCGACTCGTTTCGATCTTCCATCAGTAAATTGAATATAGTTATATAGGAAGAAGCCGATTCCGTAAAACGTAAAAATATTACATGGCCTCTTCTTTTCTACTTTCTCGCGGCACTGTGAACCATACTTGAACTATTCTTGAAAGCAAAGCTTTAGAGCCGCTAACGAGCAGTATGAGTTTAATTCTCAGGCAATTTCACAAATGACACTTAACAACAAAATGTCTAATGAACTCTTAGTTTAACGTTTAACTTATCGATTAACATGAGGAAATTTTTTTTAAATTTATCTTAATTCAGTAAATTAAAATTTTTTATCAACAACTTGAAAATCTTATTTCTATTGTTCTCGATATTTTTTTTTACTGATGCATAAAACTGGTGCCTCATAGGCCCAATGTACGAGAGGCTTAATGAACGGAAGGGTTAATTTCATTGCGCACGGGGTTGCATCGGCCGTGAGTGCATGTATGGCGAGCGGCGCGCCATACGTTCGATATATTCTCGCGTTGAAAACCAGGGTGAGCATGAAGGGGTGCAGGAAAAGGGATAGGAGAGAGCGAGTGAGCAAGCGAACGAGAAAAAGAGAGGAGAGAGAGAGAGAGAGAAGGGAAAGCTAGCTGGAGGGAGGAAGAGGATGCAAGAGTTGACTGAAAGCGACTGGGAGCGAGTCTGGAGGGGCGAGGAGGAGGACACTCTGACGGGCACTATCGACAAGGAGGAAAATCATCCGATCATGTGCGCGCGTGTATTGCACGTACGCGCATTCGACCGTCATCTCTTGGTGTTTTATACCGAGTGATATACAGTCAACGTATGCCGTGAGACGCGCGAATGAAATATTAGCGAAGAGAAACATCGGGAATTTAAAAGTAAAATTTGATTACGCTTATGCGTGAAAAGTTTAAGTAAATGAATGAACTTCCTCGATTCGCGTTACTGTATTTAAAAAAATGCATTTTTACATGATAATGCATCTGTTGTGTCGTTTTTGTCACTTGTTACGGCACTGCAGTTGGAAGCTTAACACAACAGACGGCGAGTGTTAAAAATGTGAACTTCGGGAATAGCTTTTTTAGATGAAGTTTACGTACTCGTAAAAATAGGTTAAACGTATTGTTGAATATACATAATATTTACAAGTTATAAATCATTCTAAAAATGTAACACAATCATATTTTTTTATGATACTTTTGGTAATATTAAATTATTTTGAGTGAAAATAATTGTAAAGATACGCTGCTTTCTCATTAAATTATTAATTTTAGTTAATTGTTGTGTTGATCATTTATAAAACAAGACTCTCAACGAACAATGGAAATGTGTTTGCGATTATTTTTGGATTCGCGATCAGAGGATTTATTCTTGCGCCATGATTAATTCGCCGTCGCAATAATTCCAGTATGAATTTCGGCGAAAGACAAAGTCTGACCGTCGTTTGCACTTTCGGCACGTGATCGCCGAGCTACGGTACGGACGACGAGGAATCGTTGCGGCTTAAGGACGGGATCCGGTTTACTTAGGTGCGCCGGCGAGAAATTGAAATTTTCGTAAACGGATTAGGGGAGCGGTCACACGACAAACTCCTTGTTAATTAGAATATAATCCTGGTCTTAATGGGACACCTGCTACGTAATAAAATCAGGTGCAGCGCACGTCGATCGTTAAGTTACATGTGTGTCGTGGCGATTGTAGGTACGTGCTCACATTGGACGGACGATTTAATAGACATGAACAATCATTTCCATAAATAACAGTGACGTCGTTATGTAACGTGTGCCATGCTAACAAATATATTGCGTGTAAATTTATATAATTATGACCTCTATATCATAATGTTAAATAGATGCGAATTAAACTTGATTGCAAAAATAATTTATGTATATATTTATATATATAATGTAAATTATATATTTTTAGAAATCTTTTTAATACGTATTACTGAGAAATATCTATGATTGCGTTGATTTTTCAAGACTATCTTAGATATCGTTTTACATTGACTAACGTGTGTTTTGAAACGAAGCAGTAACGGCGACAAGTATCGAGAAAAAACATTTCGCAAACATTGAATGGTTAAATCGATTAAAGTTACGGTCAACCAATTCAATTCCACTCTCTATACTCATACTATTGATACGACGATTAAAGTGCATACATTATTAGCGAATTTTATAGGACATACCAAGGAAATAAAACGTGAAGCGTTTTTGTACT
The DNA here is from genome assembly GCF_001594055.1 of Mycetomoellerius zeteki. NCBI lineage: Eukaryota > Metazoa > Arthropoda > Insecta > Hymenoptera > Formicidae > Mycetomoellerius > Mycetomoellerius zeteki. The sequence continues at coordinate 1,924,346 of NW_017255933.1, forward strand.
GGAATGGTTGCTTGAATAAAACTTTATTTGAATAACGCTCCGCTCTGGTTTTAACTCAACCATTTTGTCCTTAATTTCGATCAGCTTGTCCGTTATCTGGCCCCTCGCCCGTCCTTCCTCTTTTCTTTCTCGTCGTTTTATTCTCCCTTTCCTATCACAGAAGAGCAGACCTTATCGCCAGGGGCGTACTCGAATCGACGAAATCTGATCGTTGACGTTACGAGATGTCCTATCGGATTTTTGCCGGAAATCGAGCGAAACGTTAATAGCCATTCTTATCTATATTCCCATTTAAATACAGAAATTTATAAAAATACGAAGGAAATGATTAAACGAGTAAATGTTTGAGAAATAATTCAGTCAATGAATGGAAATTAAAAATTTATTAATATTATGATATTAAATATATCATTTGTACTTGTACGATGAATAGTGTACTATCTTAGTGAAAAAATAAAAATGATACAGTCCTACTTTTTTTTAACTAATAATTTAGTTAAAAATTTGTTTTTAAAAACATAATTCTTTCGCTTTTCTTCTCCTTCGATTTTTTATATTAGGTGTATAAATTAATTCTCGGCCTTTTTTTTAGTGAAAATTAAGGTTTACTCACATAGAATGAAATTATGCTTCAGTCAGGAAAGTAATCTCCATCAAAATCGACACATTTTTTCCATCTTTCAGAGAGCTGGCGGATCCCCATTCTACAAAAAACACGGCGGTTTTGATTCAATCTTTAACACAATTTTCGACTTATTCGTATGTCTTAAAGTGTGAGTCTGCAAGGTGATGTTGAAGGGATCGAAATAAATGAAAATCTGTCGGTGCTAAGTCTGGTGAATACGCCAGGTGTGGCAAAACTTCCCAGCCCAGTAAATTAAGAGTGTCTTTAGTCGCTTTCGTCGTGTGAGGTCTTGCGTTGTCGTGCAGCAATATTACCGGTCTAGGCTCTTTGCCAAAAAGATCTTTTCCGATTTCATCATTCATACGCCAAAGTTGATGTTTGTAGCGTTCAGCAGTGACAATTTCATTCGGTTTAAGTAATTCAAAATATATCACACCCTTGAAGTCCCACCAAATGCACAAAAGAACTTTTTTGCCATGAATATTGGATTTCGCGATCGATGTCGAAGGCTCACCTGGATTCACCCATGATTTTCGTCTTTTTGGGTTGTCGTAATACACCCACTTTTCATCTCTCATCACTATTTTGTGCAGGAAGTCCTTCTTTTTAAATCGAGAAGGCAAAGACAGAGCCGTATCTCGCTTTGTTGTCTACGGAAAGAACGTGCGGAAGCCAACGGATCTCTTTTTGAATTTTTCCCAGCTTTCGCAACCGAATAGAAATGGCTGGCTGAGTTACTTTTAATGCTGAAGCAAGTTCAGATTCGGACTGGCATGGATTTTCTACCAATAATTGCTCCAAATCATCATTTTCGAACTTCTTTGGTTATCCAGGCCGTTCGTCATCTTCGAGATTAAAATTTCCATCCCGAAACTTGTGGAACCACTTTTTACACGTATTATAGGATATAGTATTCTCTCCTAATGCCAAACAAATCATTTCCTTCGTCTCGGAAGCATTTTCTTTCAATTGAAACGCGAAAAGTAAGCAGTGCCTAATATGTACTTTGTCGCACAACATCGTGTTGCTTAATGTCACGGTCAATTTTTTGAGGTCATGTCGATTGAATTTCGAATTTTGTAGTTCTATTAGGTTAGTATTGTTCAGTACCAAACCTCGTGAATAAGTTTTCGTTTAAATAAGTGCTGCAGTTTTATTAAATGTTGGGGCCGAGAATTAATTTCTATACCTAATATATTATTAACATAACATATTTATTTTGAATATTTGACAACTTAAAAACATTTTATAAACGTAACTAAAACTAAACATAAACTTTCAGTAAATAATTGTGTGTTTTTGATTATTTAATCTGTCTTCAGTCTTATCACCGAATGGTACTTTTTCCTCCACCAAAGTCGATTCTCTTTCTTTCTGTTTTACGAGGCAGGGGAAGGAACTTATTACCGTTGGTAATAATCGGAACGACAATATTTGGTTATTGCGACGATGGAGTCGTTTCGTTGAGGGTATCAGCTTCGAGTTGTGTTAACATTCTAGAAAGAAACACTATGTATATAGGAAGCCATTTGCCCTCGCATTATGTAATTCCCACTCGAATCTTTTTAAACAGATGCTCATTTGATAATTAATTTAAGATGATGGTCTGTTTTAATAAGATTTAATATGAATAAAAATCAGCACAAAAAGGTTCATATTTTCACATATTTTTCAATTTTTTTCAGATTAATTGAAAAATGATTACATATATAATTTTTTTACTGATTAGTAATACTTTCAAAAATTGCATTTTAAAAATATTAAATATTAATTAACTATACCTTCGTAAAATTATAAGGAATAATTAGTAATGAAAGCAGTTAATATTTGTAAGTGCATGTGTTAGCATGGGCTTATTACTTAATTCTTTGTATCAAAATTTATTTTTAATTATCAGTTAATAACGTAACACTACTATAGTGGTAGTTTAACACTAATTTAACATTTTATTTCGTATTATTTTCAGAGTATAGTTTTTACCATATTTAATTCTTTGAAAAATGGGTATTATAAGTTATATAAAGAATATTACTAGAAAATTTCTAATTTTCTAAAATTAAAAGCACGTACATATGTTACGCTGTATTTATGTTTCGTAAAAAGAGAATATTTTATAACTAAAAACGGGTTCAATAACGAGGAATTAAATATTATGCAAGCTGGAATCAAGTATTAAAAGGAGTAAAATCTCTTTTTATTCCTTCTCTCATTTTAAATTGAATGGAAGTAGATGTAAATTAAAAATAAAAACAAAATATGTCTCCATAATTACATCGTAATAAATAGTTTCAGAATTATTATAATAAATCTTAAGACTTTTAAATTGTGACTATAATCTCAAGACGATAATGCTACATCTGTTTCTTAACAGAAATAAACATGTCGGGTTAATTTTCTTGGTCGCGACCCGGCCTCCATGACGCCTTTTCTATCGTCGTCGTTGTCGTCGTCGTCGTCGTCGTCGCCGGCCACGTCATCGACTATCTGGCCGGCTCCTCTTCTTTCGTCAGTGCTTTTTCGTCGTTTTCCTCCTTTTCTCTGTCGTCGCGTCGGCGGGAAGCCTCGTTGTCGACGAGCACGCTACGTAACGTTGCCATCGCTACAGCGGGGTATCAGCTTGCCTTCTGGTTGGCTGAGAGCGAAGGCTGCCCTCCTGAGAGCGGTGCGGAGTGCAGGGTATCCTGGGCCGAGGTATTGACGCGCCGCGGTTCAACCGAGAGTAAGAGGGATGGAGAGGTAGAGACGCGGAGAGAGAGAGATGAAGAAAGAGAGGAGAGCGAGAGTCAGAGAATGACGTTGGCAGAGAGGCAAGGAGGGCGGATGGTAGAAAAGGGAGGGAGGCAAAGAGAGAGGGAGAGGCACACTGGAGAACCCAGCACGCAAGCCCGTTCAACATGGCCGACGCACATCGCACCCACACGCTTCCTCTCGCTCGCTGATAACTGCACTATCTCGCTCCACTCCCTCGTCCTCTCTTCTCTCCCCCTCACAGCCCACTGCGTTCTCTTCTCTCCATGAGTTTCCCCCAACGTTCCGCGATCCCTCTTTCTCATCTTCTCTCCTCGTTCAACTCGTTGATTCTTTCTCCCAATCATCTCTCTCGCTTTCAGGTAAACTCCTGCTGTTATCCTGCTTCTTGTACTCTGCTTCCGCTCGTATATCCTGTAGCATCCTTCGTCCATACCTCTCTCTCTCTCTCTTTCTCTTTATCTTTTTCTCACACACTACTCCACACTCTTGCATCCGTAATCCTCGGACATTTTCTCTCTGTCACGCATTCGTATTTGTAAATTTCCTTGTCCTTCTTCATCTCTCTTGCTCTTGGCAATGCTTCCACCATAGATTCACTCAGATGCACTTTGTCCCGATTCCTCTTCTCTTCTTCGATCTTTTCTTTCCCTTGTTCACGCTTCTTCGCACACACGTAGAGATAAGGCATTATACTACCTTCATCGAGGACTTCGTTTCAGTCCGCATTTATTCTTGCGTCTACATGTCGTCCTCGTTCATCTTATTACACGAGGACATGGTATATCGAAGTGTAAAAAAAAACAACGCATGCGCGATGGTATTAATTGGATGAAAATGAAAAACAAAAACAGCTTGCAACGCTGATTGAGCGATCTACTCATTTTCAATTATTGAAAATGATTGAAAATGGGCTATTTCATATTAATTTTATATATTTTATACTAAAAATATGTAAAGTTGTGTACAGTATATTTAGAAAAAATGTAAAGAAAATTAAGGCCACTTGTTTTAAAAATTTTCCACGATTCGATAGTAATTCTGTGCAAGAATTATTTATGAATTTATAAATATCTCTTATCAAATTCTTTATACAGTAGAATTTCAATTATCTGGGAGAATACGAAACTGATACTATAATGTGAATAATCGAGTAGATGGATAATAGAATATGTACATTAAAGACATTATACATATGATAGAGTGAGTGATTCAACTTGTTTATTTTATTACATATCAGAATCAGTTAAAATCTAATAAAATTCAATTAGATTTTAACTATTATTCATTTTTTGCCGGGTGAGTTGTAGATCAAGACTGAATGACACACATAACGTCAGTATCACAGCATTACAGTATTGAATTAAATGACGGTTAACAGAAATTGAGAGTAAATAAGATAACGAATAATTGAAATTCTACTGTATTTGTAAATTCTTGTTCATTTTCAGAGATATTCTGTCCATAAATTGAACGGCAAACTAACTCGCTTAACACAAGAATATATACCGTTCATTTCCTACAACAACTCAGAAAACAAAGTTTTCCAGAAAATGAGTTTAAATGGATTCTAAAGAAATAAAATTAATTCTTTCTTTCTTTCTTTTTATGCAATCAGCTAAAAAATAATAACTTCTTACTTATATCATTGTTGCAGCAAATGAACGATATGTATATTTATAATTTACCCATATACCTCTCTAGTAATTATATCATAAAATGGTCACTGCACGGAAAGAACAATTCTACTGAAGTATCTAAAAATTTACATAAAAATTTAGATATCAAAAAGATTTAGATACAGATTTTAAAATAATTTTGTTGGACCATCAAAATACTACAGTTATGTAGGATGCTCAAATTAGAATGTCAAAACTTTTTGCAACATTGATCATCATGCTTGAGATTCCTACGCTATTTTGATGATTCAACAAAATTATTTTCTGTGTCTAGCTAATCTGTATCTAGCTAAATTTTATATACACCATTTTAGTAAAATCATTCTTTTCGGCACACACAGTGTCTAATCAAAATTGTCAAACGCGAAACATTAAAGAGCGAGTTGTAAATTCGCATTCCAATATTACGCGCGACCATGCCATATTTCCAAAATAAATTCGACACACGTAGATCCTAATTTAAATAGGACGTGGATTTATTGCGAGCAACTGGGCGCCCACGAATCGCCGCTGTCGCGCGCTAAAGCGCTCAAAAATCCTATCGGCCCGATAACACGCGGATAAATCTCAATATCCCCGATCCCATCATTAATGCCGTTTTAATGGCGCCGCGTTTTCAATTTCACGCACGTCCGACGCATCACCACCACGCCAGCATTCCT
>NW_017255933.1:1930072-1948697 GCF_001594055.1 Mycetomoellerius zeteki
CGCACGATTCCGATTGTTATTCGGTCGTTGGTTAATTTCGCGAGGCAAACCTCATCCGTTTTCACCCGGCACCGAACAGAAAAACAAGTTGTTAATGCTACTTCCGCTGTCAATGAATACGTTCGTATTTTAATGTGAATTTTTCCTTTATAGACATCGATAGTTACACGTATTATTTACATAATAAAATTCATAAAGATAGAGAAACAAAGAGAAACAGATATTTGGTATTTTAATGGGCATAGATTAATAATTGTATGCACTTTTGTAAGATATAAGCAGTTTTATGTACATAAATCTACTATTTATATAAAAATCTGATGAATTTATTACGTGGACTATATTTAAATAAAAAAATTACTTAAAATTTTTTGTAACTTCGACGTCAACGATGACTTTATCGTTAACAATATTTTTTATCTAAGAGAAAAAATTATGCGCGGTTTTTGGATCTTGTTAATATATGTGCTGTTCTATTCATATATGTTTTTCACAATTCAAAGTCTAATTTAAAGATTTATATATTTGCAATAAATTATTAAAATAATTTTGAGATTAAAAATCTGAAATATCACACCAACGCGAGCGACTTTCGACAAGCTTGTAGTTGGGGAATTGTCGGTTTTGATCCTATTAGGGAAATAATAGGGTATAATTAAGGCCGGTGCACCACCACTGTGCAGGTTTTATCGTTAGGGTCCGTAGGCATCAACACTTGGGGGACTTCGTCGCGCGAGAATGCAACATGTGCGGTTACTTTTGATCCGTCACACCTGATTTCACCCTCCCGCTGATTTTTACGCCTAACGAATTGAAGCCTGTTTAACCTGCGTTTAATCGGGAGGGCCCAAAAAGCGCCAGCTTAAAAATAATCTCATCGCTGTGAACGTTCATGCACCATATGTGCATTAGCGATGATTGGCAAGTGCATTACGGTGGCGGCTTCAAGCGAAAATCACATCATGTTTTATCACGAGTCCTGATAAGAATTTACCCTATGATATTGAATGTTTTTTATGTAGAATGTAAGGAATAAAATATCAAGAAATTTTTTGATTCATTTTTATTCTCTTCGATGCAGAATGTTTTTTACATGTGGATTGTATTATAATATCAATTTTATTTATAAATTATATCTAAATTGTACCCCTAATTATCATAATTATTATAAATGTCTTTGAATCAGGAAAAAGATTAAGCATTGAAAAGAATCGAAGATTTGAATCTTTTTCCATAATTGTAAATTCGATTCACTAGAAAGCAAAGCAAACATTTTTATTATTTGTTAAAATTCTTTTTCGAAAAAGTAAAAAAAAATTAATATCTTCATAGCAATTTGTGAAATTTATTATATTTGATTTAAATGTAACTTATATAAAGTCCGGGAGATGATGATTTAAATATTTGAGCAAGTTCCATAATAATATTTTGTGATCTGCCGTTTGATTTTATCAGAGCATTGCGTTAGCGGAGTCATCCTCATTCCGCATTCCGCGCAGTCTTGCCTATCAATCCGTTATCCCTTATTGTGATTTTCTAGAGCGAGTATCCGTGCGCATGACGACCATGGTCATCCCCCATGACTGGTCATTGTCCAGCAAATCCACCGGCCGTACAGACCGGCACGTCGCCGAAGGCTGCGGTTAAACTAGACGTGCATTAGTACAGCTAAATAATCGCGCGCACTTGTGCTATTGGCTCTATGTCTGTGGATTAGATGTGGATTATGCTTTGAGTATTCCATACCACGAAACATCGACGATCGAGAATCGTAATTTTCAGAGAATGATGCATCGGGTTACGCATCGTTGGTCTTTTCGTAAGCGCGTATCGCGGAAGACTTCTGTGAAAATTGTAGAATTTCATGTTTAACGAAAAGCTTGATAACTCTGTGCTATGAGCGAGAAACTGACGATTTGTAATGATTGATATGCAAGTTCGCCATCGATCTCATATGGCCGATAACTCGTGAATTTAAAATTAATTTAAAATCCAGAGCTCGATTATTTCACGATTTGTAAATTAATTCTACAGGATTTGACTCTCGACGCCAGTAAATAATCATTTCAATGTATTCGCCGTTGATTTTAAATGAAAAACGCGCATGTTAAAATTGTAAAAATTTAACTGAAAGTTAGAATAATAAAGTAACGACATTGTGTGAGCAGTTATTGCATCTGATAAATTAAGTTTATAATTGTATATGTGTGTCAATTGTATATAGTTTTGCTGAAGTATTTGAAAATTTAGCTGGATACAGATCTGAAAATAATTTGGTTGGACGTTCAAATTGGTTGCCAGAATATCAAAACTTTTTGCAGTATCAACATGCTTATAAATTTCTTACATAATTATTTTGATAGTACAACAAAATTATTTTCAGTCAATATCTACCTAAATTTTTAGATATTTTAGCAAAATTGTTCTCTCCGTGTAAAAGAAATGTATATGGACTTCCTTTTTTACTAATTGTAAGAAATAAAACTAAAAATTGAGTTTTAATTTTTGCTACTTTTTTCACTTATATTAAATGCACATATAAGTTTAATTCTTCTTCTTATATATATATTTTTTTTTCTTATTATTTTTAAATAATTAGATTTTTTGTATCTCGCCTCTATTTTTCTTCAAATATTTATTGCATTATCTCTAAAATTTTTAGAAAGAATCTCACTTTGAAAAGAGAAATCTCAGTTTTAAAAATGGAAAATTGAGCTCTTTCAAGATTGGTTCAATTTTCATTCTTAATGAAATTCCATAAAGAATTTAGAGAGTTATCTTTTACAAAATTATATACATACGAATGTAAACGTAAACGAATATCCACAATGTATTGAAAATCCATGGATTTGCTAAATTAAATTACTGCGCGAATCCGCTATTCCTGTGGAACTTTATACGAGCGAAAAAAATAAATATTACTACGATATTTTAGCTGTACTTAAAAAGAGTATTCAGAAATTATAACCGTATAAGAGACGATTTGAATAATTCGCTGAACCGATGATTTCGTTGATGACGTTTTAGTATATTCTTGCGAGAAAAGGAGAGAGGCAAAGATATATAGTTTCTCTGAAACGCTATGCGTATGCCGCAACGTGGACGGCTACTCTGGAAAATTAATATGTCAAGCTCGCTCGTCCAGCCGGACGGACGCCACTGGCAGGAAACTCGAAGAAGAGCCATGCTGAACGAGGAAGCGTCGTAACCACGTCGTGTATTTACCAATGGGGAGGCCCGTGAGTCGGGGGGTGGACACCGTATAATTAATCACTGCTCATCCATCACGCGCTTCTGACGCACTCCCCGGTCATTCCTTAGATAATAGATTCAGTTGCACAGGATAAGCGCCTTCTCGAGCACGCGGCAGAATTTATATATATTATCGGGCTTTAAAAAACGTCAAAATTATCTGCCAAGAGCAAGATTACGCGAAGAATAACGATTTGATGACCGGTGCGAAAACGCGATAAAGCAGCACACAAAATAATTACGGTGAGATCTCTTCTCTGAACCGACAACTTCTCTATTCATGAAATATTATTTACAAAATTATTTACAAAATTACATATTTTTTTAATAATATTATTATCGATATATTATATAAATCTGGCAATATATTTTCTATAAAATTTACAAATCACTGTAAAACCATGCCGATTTTATGCAGGTTTAAAATGAGCTTTGAGCTCATCGGTCATTGACATTTCCATTAAATTAATTTTATCAAAAATGAAACCGATATTTCGACGATTATATAATCGAGAAATTTTAGTCTCACGTACGAAAGGTACATAAATATAGAGAGGAGATTCGAAAGAAAGAAATTAAAAGGTTTAACGCTATTGGATTCGAATCCGCCGCACGAGCGACGTCGATCGATGACAATTAATTCAAAAGTCGTACTTACTAATTATCGCACGCGGGCACAATGTGTGATTCATTTCGTCAAATTTGCGGCCGATACGTCAAATCTGAATAAAGCAACTGGAATTTACTTGCGCTCGATAATTTGTGTGCACGGAGTAAATACCGACTCTACATTTTGGTTGGTTAAAATAATCGCGTTGCGAAATGCACGATGATTACTTTGAGGCATAACGCGATCGCCGATTTCAAATTCATCGACATCGACGAAATCAGCGTCGGTCGCTCACGCTCATTAAAAATATGCACTGTTTACGTTTAATAACAATTATTTCCATATTTCCGTTTCCGGCTTTTAATCCGACGCCGATACGATAATTATTCCTATTTACCGAAAGGCTAGATGATCGAACGAACCGCGACGTTCTCGCGGAATTTGCATTCTTCATTATACACCATTGTATTTGTATGGCAAACAGAAAATATTTCTGCATTAATTATATAGCACTTACATGACTAGGTAAGATAAATTCTTATATTCCTAAAATTGTGGAAAAAAACTGAAATCTCAGATGTTTCTCACGTCGACATATTAAATATAACTTAGTAATAAATTAGCTTAATAATTAGCTTATTTAATTAACTTAGTAATAAAAAGAATGTTTATTTTCTTTCTATATATAAATTATTTTTCAACTCGAAGACTATTTGTCATAAATTGTACTTATATATAAAATCGTTTTAAATAAAATTGTTTTAAATAAAATTGTTTTAAATAAAAACAAAAAAGAGATATGTCATAAGAATATATAATTTTACTTTTATAATTTTATTTATAATATCTTAAAAATAGAAATGTTTTGAAAAAATTTCATCGATGAAATTTCTTCGCAATTTCACATTCGACATTTATGTACATGTAAATATCGCGAAACTCGAACCCGTTCGTACGCAAAATAGCATATATATGCGACACATGTCCGATTCATCGATTCACCAATGCCTAAAGGGACTATACATCCTTCCTGCCCAGGAAACAAACAGCGAGATCATCGCTCGTGTGGAAAACCGCCTGCGTATAGCCCGACAAACGGCGACCGGTCGGTAGATTCAATCGGCGCGTTCGCTCAGTTAAATGCTGCTATATTCCTGCTAATTCTTCGGACAATCCTCACCGATCCCTTCTGCCTTTCATTCTCTTATTTTCCTTTGCACCCCATCATATGGCAACGTCTGTTATGCGACAATTTAAATGCATTTCGATTACCCGGAAGTTCTCATAATGTCAATCATCAACATTTATCATGAATTGGAATATATTCGTATAAGCTTTTACTTTTAACTATAAAATTTTTAAAGTTTATAAATGATAAATTTTCAATATTAATATCATAATTTTCAATATTAATATCGTATTTAGATCTTAAAACTATTATTTCAGGAAAAATTGAGAGAGATATTATCAATTCATATTTCATTTATTAAGAGAAAAAAAGAAATATTTTGACATATGCCAAATCTTATATTTATATATTATAATCATAAAAAATGCATTAAAATTTTTAATATATAAACAACAAGATTTTTATATAATGCTGTAATTGAAATGGAATCAAATTTGAAGTTTTTTCAAACTACTCTATTAATTTTTAATAATAATCGTTTCATGTCCAGGAAAAACAATGAAAACAAAAGAGAAAGAAGAAAAGAAAGAAAAGAGAATTGATATTAATACTCCTGCTATTATTTTAAATAATTTTTTATAATTATATAAGAATTTTTAAAAGATTGTATTGAAAATTTCCGTGCTTTTAAAATTGTCAATATATTTAAGTTAATCACTTGAATTAAATTGATATTACTATTAGATACATGTCGTTTTATTATTCAATACAATAATTTTTAGAAACTCTAAGTTTGCCGAACATGTGGGGATAGCTTCAAAGGTGCAGCCTTACAGTTCGTGGGGGCCTGATGGGGTGTTTTATACGCTCGTGTGCCGGGGATCATTCTATGCCAACCCTGTCAGTGTTAAACGGTATGATCTTAAGCCTTGAATACTCTGAATCGGCCATGGGGGTGTTTCATGACGTGACAAACAGCTATATTAGCCCCTATTGTCCCGCGGCACTTTTCACAGTTCAACGTATTTCATACCAGAAACAACTGCTGCAATCATAATATAATACGTAAGTATTATTGATTGTAACGCAACAAAAATTAAGCTTCCTGAAATCTTTAGCGATAATTAAAACAATATATATATATATTGGTATATATTGTTTTAATTTCAAAATTTTCTCGATGGTAATAAAATTCAGTTTTATCGAGAAGATTTTGGAATTGATGCTGAGTGGCATTTTTTTACAACCGCTCATGGTAAAGATCCATCTTAAAATTTTTGTAATTGTATATAAAATTCAAGAAAAATTAAAATAAAGAATCAAAAATGTTTTTTCTTAAAAAAAAAAGTTTCTTCAAAAAGGCAAAAAAGCATATAGATATTTTTTCCCAGAAACTTAAGATATTTTTTTCTTAAAATACTTCGTAAACGGAATAAAAACAATCGATGTCATTTTTTCTGTAGGACCATTTAGTTTCCAAGTAATTATACATTGGAGCCATGGAGGCCAGAAGAAGATTCAAAAATTAAACTAACTGTAAATATGAAATAGAGTAAATAAAACAATTCTAAAATACGCGTATCTATCTGAAAATACCTATTGATTATTTTTATGCATGCAATAATATATAAAAAATTTCTACGAATCAAAAATTTTCACAATTTTAGAACGGAAATTTTGTGAAATGCCCCATATATACATATATGTTGTGCAATTTATTTTAACTATCTAAATTTTTATAAAATGCAATCTGTATTATAATGGTAAAAATTTAAAAATATCGTAATTTTATATTCATTTCAAAATTTTCAATTCTTTCTCTTTCTCTTTCTTGTTATTTTTAAATTTTACCTAATTTTGATTTTGTTGTTTAAAGTTTACTTTACATTTTTAGTGTATATTGCCAACGTTTTTATCAAAGATCTTATATCATAATATGTTTGCAATTAAGGTAATATACATTTATATAGATTATTATTAATAGTCAAAATAATAATTTTATAAAATAAGTAAATCAATTTAATAATTTACACGGAAAGACTGGTTTTACTGAAGTATCTAAAAATTTAGCTAGATACACATCTGAAAATGATTTTGGACTATCAACATAATAGTGTAGGACGTTCAGTTGGTTGCTAAATGTCGAAACTTTTTGCAGCATTGTTCATCATGCTTGAATTTGCTACATAATTATTTTGATGGTTTCCAACAAAATTAAATCTGTATCTATCTAAATTTTTAGATTCAGCAAAATTGTTGTTTTTGTGTACTAGACACAGAACAATATTTATTGCAATGTTCAAATCTTGTTTTAAATCTAATGAGCTTTTTACAATAAGCCATTACCTAAGCTTTAAGTCTTAAGTTGTAAGAAATTGACCAATCACATTCAAATGTGAGAAGAATAATTGACTATTATTAACCAATTTCTTACGGCTTAAGACTTAAAGTTTAGGTGGCTTGTTATAAAAAGTCCATAATATTTCTTAAGACTAAAAACTATAAAAGCTAAAGATCAGAAATTTTAGTCATAAGAAATGCGTCACTGCACATGCAGTTAGAGTTGCAAGGGAATACAAATACTATTTTTTTCCGCAAGTAACGCCACGTTATCACACAGCCTGATAACGATTTTTGATGGCGTGAAGTTTTATCTTCTTTGAATTGACAACAAGTTGCATCTTTTGTTACTAAAAGATACAAGAAAATTCCCCTAAAAAATTACGTTTATTTAATGATTTTATTTTTATAGGGAAAGGACAGATATAAATTCCTATTTCACATGATGTAAAATGACATCATTATAGGATATAAAAAGCTATAAGAAAAAACATAATCCTTTTGAGATAAGAGATAACTCTCACATACCTATTGATAAAAAAGGTATTTCAATTTAAAATACGAATATTCAAGCGATATTCGATAAAGTTTATATCTGTAAATTTCTAATAAAGTAAATAACTCTCTTCTCCTTTTCTCTGTATCTTTCCTATTTCTTTCCGTTCTTATTCTACGACGAGTAACGATACAGGACCGAGTTCGCATCACGATAACATGTGTTTGTATAGTGATAACTCGCCTCGTACCTGGCGCCCGTCTTCTGAGACATTCCGCTTTATGTCTGCATCAGAAATAATGCACTCATTGTTTTCCGTTAATGAAGGACATCCGTTAGATAACAACGTTGCGGATGAAATCCTTTTTTTTTCAATAAATATAATAACTATTATCATTGATATATGTAATCAATTAAACATTTTTATCATAAATATTAACACCTTTATAGCTACACCAATTTTGTTGTATCGAAGTAATTCAAAGTAATTTCAAATAAAAAAATTTATTTAATTTCAAAAAATGATGTTCAAATTAAAGAAATAACGTTCACATAAAAAATTTTTTTTCTTTAACCGTATAGCACAGAAACATTTCTTTGACTTGAAGAAACCTTTCTCTGGGTGTAACTTCGCAATTTCGTATACCCATCGTACATAGAATCGGTGTTTCACACGGTGTACGTGCACATCTACTAAATTAAGTAGCGGGCGAGAAAAGAAATCGGTAAGTTCTCGGATGTCTTTGTCGAAGCCGCTCTCTCGCCGTGCTATAATATTTTCAGGTAAACGGCCGAAGTCGCAAGAGAGCGGGCGTATCCTCCAGTCCCGGGTACCTCACCGCAGGTAAGTGAAGTACCTCCGGGAATGACGAAATGGGCACGATCCTGTGTTTGATCTTCATTGCTGGGCAAATAGCGGCACGTTCGGCGTTTCGTCGAAAGGGCCCGATATACGCGCGGCTTCTCGAGTGGGGCCCACTTCTACCGACTCTTCGTCGCGCCGCTTCGCCACCCTGCACTTTCTCGTCTTTCCATTTCTTCGAAAAATACATCCGCGACTGCGTAAAATGCATCTTCGCATCGCAAAGAGAAGTTTCTTTCATGATTTCAAAATATCGAAGATCGTTTAATCATTTTCTAATAACGCATAAAAGTCACTTTTCTTAGAGAGAAGACATTACTTAAATACATTACTCGAATTTCATTGAATATTCTTTAAATAGTACACTTGATTAATATTATTTAATATTTTCGTTCATACGACAAATCTATTTTTCAAATAATGACGTTTATGCATTTGATGCACGCTATAAATGCAACAAAAACGTGGTAAAAATTTATTTCATGTATGGCAAAATATTTTTCACTGATATATTTGCACAATTTTAATCCTAATTATCCGTGTACTCGGACAATCCTAACGGACTTAGGTGTGTGATAATATTGAACAAATAGCGGTTTAATCGCGTCGGTGAGAATGCTGTTTGTACAACCGATAGTAGATCATTGACCGCGTTAATAATAAACTACTATTAACTTGTTATTCAATGAATCGATAATGTCTGATATTCATGCTGTTTAACGTAATTAGTTGTCCTTTGTCAAGATCATTTCGCGCATTGATCTAAAATGTTTACCCGGTAGACATAGATATATTTGAACTTGGCGTAACCTACAGATACGTATCCCAGGCTACAGAGTAATTCGATTTACGTTGCGCGACGTAATTTGCAGTCCCGCGCCATAAATTCCAAGTATTGACTTTCAAAGCAATCCCCATATTTCACGTAAACATAATTTATGCGAATAACCAGAAATACGTTTTACTTATTCGTGTTCATATGTCCCACTAAATATTGTTAATTGGCAGCGATTTTAATTATTTAATACTGAACGTGCCGCAATTCAATGAGAAATTTCACATTATCATTCCATATCAACACACACATTTGAGGAGTACATTGTTATAATTCACTACATTTGTTATAAATCATTATTATACGTTTCTAGTACCTATATCGGGTTTTCCGATGGTTCAATTCCATTACATTTCAATTTTTAATTGTTCATTTTTTCTCAATAAGTTTCTCATCATATTTTCTAACAATTAACTTAATTATCATTTATTCCTGCGGATCCAATGAGAAATAGTTATTTGGATTACTTTATCTTCTACCTTCGACGGAAGACATTGTTTGATCGAAAAAGGTACGTGCGTGTGAACGAGAGTCGTAACATTCTAGATCTTCTTTCCCGTTGTCGAAGAGATCGATCGACAGATTTGTTGAAAGACGTATAGTTCCGGTATTTCTGCTTCCTTCGTTTTATGTAATTTCCGTGCCAATATTAACACGCTACGTTCCGTCGCGCTGTCGCGTTCTACTCTCGACTCGGCTCTGTGTATTGGCTTGTATGTCCTTCGCAAACAGACCAATCAATACCAATCTCTTAAGTTCCCGTAACTGCATGGGACGTCCCATTTTAAATGAGACGAGCTCTTGTCGCGCTTGCGATTAAAAAGAAAAAGAGAATTATCGCGCGATAACGCGTACCGAAGAGTGAACGTTCATGCGTAGCACGTGTGAATCTTTTTTTTTGCGCTCTCCACTCGATAGCGGATTTTTCCAATCTATTTTGATCTGTCATTTTTATCTGTTGTGACAATCAATACATTTTTCGTGATAATTTTGAAAAATGTGAGACTGAGAATTACTGTAACGAAATTAACGTTATTGATAATAATAAATATATTTATTAAGTTGCCCAAATGTATGATAATTAAAAAAATTTTACAAATGTAGGATATATATACTTATTAGGAATATAATTATTTTCTATTACTTATCCTCTAAAGCTTTTAGAGTAAATCTCACTTTTAATAATTGAAAATTGAGCCACTTTTTAAGACTGGCTCAATTTTCACTCTATAAGAGTGAGATTTCATTCCAAAGAACTCTTAGAGAGTAAACACAGTTTTATGTGTCGATATAGAACGATAAACGTGACAAATAATAAAAAAAAAGAAATACATTGATGTAGTAACAATGGTACAAGAAACTTGACAGTTAAGAGGATCACACAGAACAATGTTTCGACTTGACGTTGATGGTATAGAAAAAGAGGGTTGATGATAAGATGAAAGCACACTTGCTCTATATATATATTCGTTTGTCTAATCGATCATGACGACAAAAGAGACACACAATAGCATCAAGGATAATAATCTAATAATATGACAATATACATTTAGTAACAGAAATAATTATTATTAGCTGTTTATATAGTTAATATTTAAATGCTTTAATAATTTTCTAATATTATATTCTTTAAAATCGATTATTCAATTGTAAATGGTTGAGATGTATTATTCTGGATAAACGAGAATAATATTAACGACGGTACACGAGATCTTGCGAAATGGCGGCAGTCGAGAAGACACGATAAAGAGGAAGAAAATGCGAGGAAAGGGAGAGAACGAAAGATAAAGACGAGAGAGCACAACCCACCCACAGAGCTGGCGGTGTCCGACAAAGGCATCTCCGCGCCACTTGTCCGATCTCTTCGATCTACGCAAATAGACACCCCCGCGGCTGGCTTTTAACGGTCTCTAGTTTCCGAGCTCTCCGTTTCTTTCCCACTTGTGTTTGTCGGCCCCCCTCGTTTCACCCCCTTTGCTTATCCGCTGCCGATACACCTGCGCCAACGACGATGCAGTTAGTCAGCATCGTCATCGTCGTTGTCCTAAAGCTGCAAACTGCAAAATTCAGCGTCATTGTTTATCCTAATGCGAGAAGAAGTGTCGGACCGCTAATGTACCCTTTGTCTCTTCTATTCTTTTTGTCGTCGTCTATCAGGAGTAGGGTTACCAACCGTATTCTTTTAAAGAGCACATATACTCTTTTTAAGGTCGTAAAATTTATTTTATTAATAAGAATTGTCAATAAAAATTATACTGTATTGTAGAAATTATATTCCATTATACAATTACATATTTCATGCATAAAAAAACTATACTCCCTCCTTCCGTCATCATTTTTATTTTAAAGTATATGTACCTATTTATGTACTCTTCTTACGATTCAGATATGGTAACCCTATCCAGGAAGAAGAGACTTCCGTTTGTATCTGATTCGAGCTCGATTCCAGTTCGTTTTATTTGACGAAAGTTCATTGGATTTCTGTCCGTCAATATCCGTGTAGACTATTTTTTCTCTGATGCAGACGCGAAATAAAGAAAAGAGGTATTCGGTCGCAAACGTTTACGTGTACCCGTGCAGTCGATTCGAGAGCATCAGTATTGTCTCAGGTCGCTCTCGCGTAAATCGATATCGAGAGTTTTTCCCGATTATTGGTACGCTCAGTAACAGACTCCGTAAGTAAGAATGGGCGGACTTCTCTCTCGTCATTCAGAACGATCTCGATGTTGGCACCGCTGATACTCGGGTATATTTAGAGAGGATTCAGTTTTATTTGTCGGTATTAAAGTTGGCTCTCTCGCGAAGGAAGCATCTCATTTGCCAATGTCTGATTGTCGAAATGCTTTTTTGTGCAACAGTTTTCAGACGTTCGTGCATGATATTTTAATGCTTATATACGTGATATTTTGTGTTTGTCAATTAACGCGCGAAGCTGATTAATGAGATTAGGTTTAGAAGTTTAGAATGTATATGTTATAAATATCATGCAAAAAGATCTTTGAAGATTTTGAGATAAGATATTTAATTTTGCGAGAGATTAATTCAAAGCGTTAATATTAATTAAAAATATTTTTTGATGATAATGTTATCACACTGATAATCTATTAGAATACTATTTTTAATATACATATACTTATACAAAATATTAACAGAAGATAAATAGAAAACAAAAATAGAAAACAAAATCTGATAAAATACAAAATATTGTTATTTATATAAAGTTATTAAAGAGAAGGATTAAAAACACTCTTTTTCCTTTTTCTATTATTAAAGGGATATTGTTATTTACGTAATAATTTTGAACTGTAAATAGTGCAAAATATTTTATCAAATTATTATTGGCAATTTTTAGCGATAAATTAATCCTATTAACGATTGAAATAGGCAAAATAGCAAAAGTATAGTATTATAAACAATATAAACGGAAACATAAAACATGTTAACAAAAATTGGTTTGTATTTTCGTCACACGTTCAGTATTATCTTTTTACAGCATAAAGAATACAACTCTTCAACGTAAAAAACAAATTCAAATTATTATAGGAATAATATTTTTTACTGTATAGCTCATGTAATGTAAATATTGTAAATATGCACATACATCTTTTTCTATTTAATTCATCGATTACAAAGTAAAATTGTTGTCAGATATTAAAGGATATGAAGGTATAGGCAAACGGGAAAACGTAGAGAGAAAAAGGTCGCAATTTTCGACACTAATCTATTTTAATAACGTCCTATGTGTTCCTGCGCTATGGAAACACAGTCGTAGCGAACTGCAAACTTCCTTGAGCGGACGTAGAGAGTCGATATTTACGTACCAACGAAAGCGTATGGAATCCAGGAAGCGAGGCGAAAATTTCCGGGGAAACACTCGCAAATCGTCGAACGCGTTTATTCGCCGTTCCGGAAACGTGATTTCGCCAGTAATCGTGATGTACGTGTTATCGTGGGCACGTACACGCGCGGTTCCAAGCCGCGCCTCCTCGATTCCAGCTTCGTAGGCGTTTCCGATTTTATTGGAAGTCCTTGAATAAATGTACGATTAATTTCGAACCGCTTCGTACCGCCCCGGGCAACATTTACAGTTAAAATTCAAGTAATTGAGCATCTTCAGGATTTGGATTGTACGCTCTATAATACACTGTTAAAAATAAAATTAATTTTAATTTAAAGACACAATTGACTTTCTGAGACATGCAAAAATGTTAAAATTATCATTTTTTGTACAAAAAAATGTTGAAAATGTTAATTTTAATAATTTTAATTTTAATTTGCATGCCTCAGAAAGTTCACTATAATTAACATTTTGTTTTTAACAGTATATAGATATAGATATATAATTTAATAATTTAATTTTTATTTCTCTATCTTTCTTCTACATGTTGCTTGAGAGGCTAGAATTTGCCAGATGTACAAAATAGAAAAAAGATAAAGTTTTGATCGCGCGTTATTATTTTTAACTGAGAGTGAGATCCGTTTGGCACCAGTTCTCGTCGCCATTTGCGATTTGAAAAACCAACACTGTTATATTTACGGATTTTCCCAGGCATGATAATGGGTTTCCGACCCCTTTTAGATAAAAATGTTGACAACATCTTGCTTGTTCACGCGTCGGGGCGTAGACATGCCGAGCGAGACGAACGGTTTTATGGCGCCTGGGGGGTAATCGGCGAGATTACCGTCTTGCACAGTTTTCATTGATAATTAATCGATAAACAGAGTTTTGTTTGCGTCCGACCTACATTACTTTGCGATAATATCGTTACGTACTAGCGATTGCTTTCTCCGATTGTCGAAGTGTGTAGCCGAAGGTTCACCCAATCGGTAGTCAATCGACAATATTTATTAGATAAACTTATTAATGTACATGCATAGATATTGGTCGATGTTGTTCTTTTGCACCTGGAATTATCTCGATATCATAATGTCAACAGATATAACATTGTCTTAGTTCAATATTGCAGATATTTCCATGAAATCAATTTTTTTCTGTAGAGAGAGTACTAACAATAAGTTTATATACTTTATATCGACTACTAAAATAAATATTTCTTCAATAAATAAATTACTGCTAACGTAAATAGCAGAAGAATTAATATTCATGAGTATTTCCATCCTCTTCGTTATTACAATTCATATTGATTTTCCAAAATTTTCCTCGCAACTAGAGATTCATGATTTTCCGGTAAAATTGAGGAGAAACTCAGTTGATTTGCTAGTGGAACGCGGAAACATATGCAGCGCAGTGATTGAGAGATACTCCGGCGTATGTCAAGCAGCCGAAGTTACAATATCGCCAAACAAAATTCAATAAACCCTTCGGCAGAACGAAGCGTCACTCCAAATATTTCCAACTCAAACAGCCGTTCCAGTAATTCCCTCCACTTATACCGCTTCGTATCAAAGGTAAAGATTGGTTCAGCCAAATAATGGTATAGCAGCGAACTGCAGCCAGTAACGCGATCAAAACGTTATATATCGAGGATCTCCGGTCCCGGGAAAGACGCGGAGAAAAGTAAATGGCCGGAATATCGAGTATCCGGAAATTTGTTGATATACCTGTGCGTAACTTTTTTTGTCAAAGAGTGTATATATGTTTACTCATAAGTACATACTACATACATTTAGAATCTATCACGCAACATTGTCGATAACTGCCTGCTTGCGATTTTCACGCTATTTAGCAACATATGTCTGCAAAGAGACGACAAGATAAGATGTGGAAAGTCCGTCAGCTAATATTATTTCACAATGCGTATATTATTACTTCGTTATATTTTACTGAAAATCGATCGTTGGCTAATTTTTCTTTTCACTCGAATAAACAAGAAATAAGTAAGAACTCTTTTTAACGATCATTTTTCATTTCATTTCCAGTTTTAATGTTGTAACCGTTCGTTAAAAACTGTAGCTGTTTAAACTTAAATTTAACATAACTATAACGTCAATGAATGTGTTTCGAAACGTACTGACAGTACAAAATAGTTTGTGTTACGTTACAGATTTTTGCGCTCGAAAAATGAACGATAGGAAGACCGAAAACAGAATAAGAACTTTTTTTAAAAAAAAGATGTTTCAGAAAATAGATTGCTTCAAATAATGAAATGGATCGCGCCAGAAGGGAATTCTCACGTTTCGAGGACATAATATCTCACGTGTGATTGGGGCGACAGGTAAGTAACGATATGAGTGCGATAAGTGCGATAAGTGGCCGCGGGCGGTTGCCAATTAGTCGCGCGCGCGTTGCGGCGGATCGACGAAATTTGCGAGGGAAATCTGAATGAACGTGCCTCGAATCGCGCGCTACGCGGTTAATACAAATGTGTATTACCGAGCAAATAAATAAATATTTGGTCATGAGCGGAGCAACTCAAATATGTTCAAGCAATGTCAGCAGCATCTCTGCCGTTTCTCTCTTTCCACTCTCCCTCACTCTCCCGGGGCATCTCCCTCTCTCTTTTCTCGTTCACGGCTCTCTCTCTCTCTCTCTCTCTCTCTCTCTCTCTCTCTCTCTCTCTCTCTCTTCATCATCCTCTCCTTCCTTCTGTTCCTCCCCCCTCCTTTCGTTTCTCCCTTTTTGTAGGACATTCCTCTCTCTTTCTTTTCAAGCCTCTCGTCTTCTTCTCACTCTTACATCCCTGTCTCTCTTACATCCATTAAGAACGTCCCTCCTATCCCGTCACTCCTGTTCCCTCTTATTCTATCTCTCTTTCTCTTTCCTCTTGGGGTGATGTATATGTGTAACTACTATTATGTCGTCATACACGCGACGCTGCGCCATGTACAAACTCGCCTGGTTCGTGTAGGCAAGATGGTAGTATTCGAGTACAATATGTACCCAGTCTACCCCACGGGTTGACTCTCGGTATTTGATTCTTGAATCATTCTATGTACGGGAGGAGCGGTTAATCGCAGGTTAAATATTTTGGCCGATCGCGGTATTTTCGACGCCTAACGTTCCAGTAATAATCGTTCAGTTCATCATGAGTGAATTCACCAAAAATGAAGAGAATCACGTTTGGAATAATTGCAGGCTTGAGAATTGTGTGATAATATAATATAATAAAAATTTTAACATCATAATTCAAAATATGTGATTTGACTCCTTTTTTATTCCATCTTTAGCGTTACTAGGGATGCACCGGATAGCCGGATATCATTAGTATCCGAGAATATATCCGGTTGAAATTTTATATTATTAAATTGGTGATTTGTTATTATATAAATGTTTTAGAAATGAGTATGCATATTCATAATGCTATATTAATGTCTTATTGTTGCAAAATTACTTAACTAATTTTCTCTACAGCCCTTCTTCTGTTTTTTTTTAGGATACCGGATATTTGAAGTTGCATTCCGTTCGGATATCCTACATTCGGTATCCGGTAATTTTACGATCCCATCAGTGCATCCCTAATCGTTACACTGAAAAAATTGGTCTATCTCGTTAAATTAATTTAGTTTTTATTTCTTTCGTTGAAGAATGTACGTATTTATTTCAAATATAATTTATAATATTTTATTTCAAATATATTTAACTTAAATACACACATTTTTCAAAGATAAACTAAATTAATTTAGTCAAATAAACAGTTTTTTCTCAGTGTATTGGTTATGCTCAATTCTATTATCTAAAAATTACATTATGTATACTTTATAGTTATGCCATTTGGAATTATATAACATTTTCAATTTATGCGCAATTCATACATAAAACGAAAATTGGATTATACATAAAAGAACCCCCATTAACCTGGACCCCCCACCATCGAAAATCAAATTCGCGATAGGTCAAAAATTTAGTGCTCTTTTGTTGCTAATTAGTTGCTCTAGAGCGAATTTTGTTGCTCCAACCGTTTAGCAGCAATAAAAAAAAATGGGGGGGTCCAGGTTAATATAAAGCTGGACCCCCCCATAATGAAAAAATATATATAGAGCTGCGATATCAAAAAAAACAAATGCACCAGATTTTGTTGCTTTTTTGTTGCTCTAGGATAGCAAAGAAATATCGAAAAAAATCACATTGTTAAACAAATTACGATAAATAATCAAAACTGCATTGTCGCGCGTCGCAAGGTTATGACCAAAATTTACATGTATAGAATTTGTTACTACCAAGTTTTTGGTAATAAAATGTTCCTTGGAACGTATACTATCGAAATATACCCGTTTCCGAATATGTTGCTAACCCTAACACATGAAAAATAATTAGTTTATCAGCATCGGCGCTCGAGCCGAGCACTTTATCGTCTGACGGACGGATGTTACAATAGAAAGAATTCATATAATATCTATCAACAAAAAGGATATTGGGAAAATTTAACAAATGATTTTTTACGTATTAGGGTTAGCAATAAAATCGGAAACGGAATATTTCGATAGTATACGTTCCAAGGAACATTTTAGTAACAACTAAAAACGGACGGACGGACGGACGGACGGACGGACGGACGGATGTTACAATAGAAAGAATTCATATAATATCTATCAACAAAAAGGATATTGGGAAAATTTAACAAATGATTTTTTACGTATTAGGGTTAGCAATAAAATCGGAAACGGAATATTTCGATAGTATACGTTCCAAGGAACATTTTGGTACCAAAAACTTGCGAGTAACAAATTATTTAAACAATGTTTCAGACGATAAAGTGCTCGGCTCGAGCGCCGATGCTGGTAAACTAATTATTTTTCATGTGTTAGTGTTACCAAAAAAATCGGAACCGGGTATATTTCGATAGTATACGTTCCAAGGAACATTTTAGTATCAACTAAAAACGGACGGACAGACGGACGGACGCACGGACGGACGGACGGACCGACGGACCGACGGACGGCCGGACGGACGGATGTTACAATAGAAAGAATTCATATAATATCTATCAACAAAAAGGATGTTGGGAAAATTTAACAAATGATTTTTCATGTGTTAGGGTTAGCAACAAAATCGGAAACGGGATATTTCGATAGTATACGTTCCAAGGAACATTTCGGTATCAAAAACTTGCGAGTAACAAATTATTTAAACAATGTTTCAGACGTTAAAATGCTCGGCTCGAGAGCCGATGCTGGTAAACTAATTATTTTTCATGTGTTAG
>NW_017255933.1:1952264-1963837 GCF_001594055.1 Mycetomoellerius zeteki
AACCTGGACCCCCCCCATTTTTTTTTATTGCTGCTAAACGGTTGGAGCAACAAAATTCGCTCTAGAGCAACTAATTAGCAACAAAAGAGCACTAAATTTTTGACCTATCGCGAATTTGATTTTCGATGGTGGGGGTCCAGGTTAATGGGGGTCATAAAAGAGTTATGATTAAACATTATTGTTCGAGCAATTGCGCAGCATTGGTGAAACGGAGAAATAAAATTTATCGGTCTCGACTCTTGAAATCGAGGACCAATTAATACTATGCGAGACACTTGTGATCCGTCAGCGCCGATGGCATGCACTTGTGATTCCGTGACAACGCGTGGATGAGCTACCCAAATTTGAATTTTTAGCCATACCGCGTGACTGTATAAATAATTTTGAATGTAATGCCGCAGGCTGTCCCACTTTTTAAACCGCGAGTGGCCGCGTCGTAAACGTCGCACTTATATAAAAAAATCGGAATAAGACTTTTTTCTGAATCTTTCTTTAATACGTCAATTATTCATCGTTAATACGAATAAGTTTATTTTCTAGAATATATAATTCATTGACGACGTAAATGATAAAATGTATACATTAAAAAATTTGTTCTATGAAGACTTGTTCGTATAAAGTAATATAAAATTAAAGTGTAAAAAGAAAATCATTTTTATATATTAGATTTATATATATATATATTTTTTTAAATATATCAATTACCTCGAAAAGTAACTCAACTTATACAGCATTTGAAATATTAAGTCTTAGTTTTTCTATCAAATTACACTAATTCGAGCATTAACATTTTTCGTTATTCCACTTTTTACAAGTTTTGCCATTACGTACTTTTATCCTCATATATTACGTCTACTAACTATAAATATCTTACTTCGAGAGACAGATATTTTTTCGTATATTTATCAACAGATTATATTCGTCGTATCGCTATGTCGTTCGCTACGTGAATTACAGCGTAATAAAACGTTACGTAAGTGTACATTTGGTGAGGTACCGCTTCTCTGTGTGTGCTGTTTTATATCTCCACACATTTAACACACCGTCGTTATAGAACCTGAAGTCGGCAGAACGTCGTCTCGATCATGCTCTTAAAAGGGCGTAGCTTTCGTATTCCATAAATAACGCGCTCTATATGTACGTAATGCGTAATAATATTATGCTTATCCTGTATGGATTTCATTATCGTACGGAGTATTTCTGACATACAAAACATTTAGAAAATAATATTCTTAACAAAAATGTGTTGCATTACATAATTCCATAAAGAGTGAAGTATCGTTATCTGAAATATTTGCTCGTATCTGTGATAGATTAATAATTGATTATATTCAGTCAAAATAAAAACAATATTCTATAATTACTGAATCTATTTGTGCAACTTGTTAATGCAGATTGGAAAAAAGGGTAAAAATTCGAAGGAGAAAGCGCTTAAAAGAAATTACGATTTTCTCTCGAAATAAATTAATGTCGACGCTGCTCATTTTCGGTCCACCCTATACAATCTGCCGACGCGTATAACGCTGGTGTCGCCGAACATATCAGCCTTACGAACTCGCGATATCTATCCTCTAGGTTCATATCCCACCCCATAAATACATTACCTGATAACGCACGTTGCACCGCGTCGACGATAAGATATCCGGCGACGAAACGTTTGTGCTTCTATTCCTATCCGAAGTAAAATCCGTTTCACGGCGAGAGGCACGAATTTACATCGCGGCGTTGCGCCGAGTAGCGCTCGGGTCTGTGTCCGAGATTTATTACTTCGCGAGAGATTGTTTTTCTTCTTTCCATAATAACAGCATGCGACGCTTTGCGCAGGATTTCGTTGTCAGACGAGAATTTACTGTCATGATAGATCCCTCTATGCGCAGAATTTATTACTTCGGAAAACAATCCCCCAGATTTTTTTTACTTCCTTCTCCGAAGGACAGTGTATATTGCATTTTGCGAGGGATTTCGCACTATCACGACCGAGCTTTATTTCAGAACGAAATTGATTTTTGGAGAAATCCATAATTCGGACATCCGAATATTTTCGAATAAAATCTGATTAACGAACGGTAGATTTTTATAATTCTAAATTAAATTTGAATATGAAGTAAATTTAATACTGTTATGTTCCTTTTATATTGTATAATATATTACTGTAAATGCTTTATATATTACACTGCATACATAACAAAATTGTGAATGTAAAATATTTTCAATCTACTCTCTTAATAATTTTAACGCACCTGTTTAATCAAGATCAGAAAATAATAGGAAATTAAGAAGCAAACCGAGTGTAAATCAATTCTAATTAAATAATCAGGAATGAGGAGCCAATGGACGCGGAAAAGCGGCTAATAGAAAAGACGGAGGAGATACTAAAGAGGGGGTTAGGGAGTGCACGGTTTCAGAGAGCCGGGGTAGTTTCTTCGTTAATTTAAGAATTTGCCTCGTTAGTCAAATCACATCTACTTCGTTGCCTCGACGGTAGTTGATACAATTAATTAAAAGTAGTCTCTCGGTGCGCGCCAGCAGTCTTGCAAAATTGGATTAAGAAACAGCTCGAAAACTTCTTTTCGTCCGTGGACATCGTTTCTTCCGGATATCGATGTCAATTAATTAGCGTTGTGATTATCGGACACTTAGTCGAGATCTTACAAAATTACTTCGATTTTGTTAGATTACCACATGATGCTAAAAAAAAACGCGACGATATAGAATATACTGAGAAAAAAAATTATTCATTTGATTAAATTAATTGTTTATTTGACTAAATTAATTTATCTGTGTTTATTTCTCTCGTTAAAGATTGGATTCAAATCAAACATATGGCATTTGATATTTTAAATATATATATTCTTCATCGAAAGAAATAAAGATGAACTAAATAAATTTAGTAAAATGAACAATTTTTTTCTCATAATTAGTGTAGCATTTAGAATGGTTCCCTAAAAAGATGCTTTATTTAAATGTAACGAATATTTAAATTATTTTTTAGTTGTTCTATTGTTATTGTGCTAACATGTACTTATCAACATAATGTTAAGATATTTCTCACGTAATATGAAATGTTTGAAAATATATAAAATGAATATACAAATATATAGTGATTTACTCACATAAAAAATTAAATTTGTGAGTAAAAATTTAATATCTTCATTAATTTCGTGTAAAGAAATTGAAGAAATTTTGAACATAGAAACTTTTGAAATATGAAACGATTCTTCGATTACTTTTGTTTTTCCGTGACGGTGTAACGGAACACGCTAGATTTTTATGAGAAACTGATAGAAGGCAAGGAGATACGAAAGAGCTGTGTACTGATGTTATAATCTCCATCAAGGCGTAATGAATCATTCTGGAAAATCGAACACGATGATTCTCTCTTTTCTTGTACGCATAAATTACAATAACGATCCTAAATAAGAAAATCTTTTCAAAAACGCTACGCAACTGCGTATATTTAACGTATCTGCCTGCACGTTCGTATATTAAATTAATACATATATTATTTTGTGCAACTATAGGAATATAAAAAGTATCCAGATGTAAGTAGTTAATACAGCAAATAGGATTAAAAAAATCTAATAAAACTTACGAAAAATTGATATATTTTCTGATTTTTTATTTTTTATTTTTGTCGACATCGCGCAGCTTTTGTGTTTCGCAGGCACACCGACATGCACACGTTTCTCGTACGAATTACGAGCTGAAGGGTATAAATCGCGGAACGCACTGCAAAATTAACGATTTGTTCCGGATTGAAATAATGGCAGCAGCATATTCGAGAATGCACATTCCTGACATTAAACGTGCCTCGTGCGAGATGTCAGACCTTCAACCTTTCCGCCTTCACTCTATTTCAATATCAATATATTCCGTTAACTATATAATTGATGATAACAAAAAATTAAAAAACTACATAAAAATATAACGTTTTTTCAATAATTCTAATAATTTTTTTAATACAAAATATGCAATATAATTAAATTAAAATTAAACTTATTGAAAATGAAAACTAAATGAAGGCAAAATATGAATGTAATTGTTTATCGCTAATGATTTAATCAGTAACTATTGAGTAAATTTATTCATTAAGTTTTTGTTTAACTGTTAGCTGAATTTCCTCAATCAAGCTGGTGCAATCACTTTTTTCATGTTAGTCGAGCTGTATCGACGATGCGTCTATGCAACGTGGACGAAGACAGAAGAGCCCGATCGCGCCTCGTTGTCGACTTTTTTTCACGTTCTCATTACGTCCGGTCTTCGAGGGAGCGGGCGCGTGGTATGGTGTAAAGAGCACGTAATTACACGGAGTTCGGCGATCGATTCCTCGGATGGATAATGAATTTTTTACGACGTTACCCTCCGCAACACAGAGGAAGATTCATCCGCCCGTTCATCCGCGGACGATGAGGGCCGTAGCCGATCCGGCAAAGCATCGGTCCGAATTGAAACGACGCATACATACGTGAATCCACTTCGACCGAACAAGGTACGAATTTCTCTCGCTTGTGACTTGACTCACTAAAATGAACTCACGTTTCGTTCTTAAGCAATGCGTAAGATAAAATGTCTATCAATATCTGATTTGGATATGCAGATTATTTAATAAAATGGATACACATAAGCGATAAAGACACTGATTAATCTGCAGAGAAATAATCTGCTTTTCTTAAAAATAAATCTTTTTAAATGGAATATGTTAAGAGTTATTAAAAATATATGATAAAAAAATTTTTTTTTTATATTTTTTAACCTGCTATATTTTTCCTAATGATTATTTCATTCCCTTTTCATTTTATTGGAATTATTCTTACTCAATTTCTTACGTATGTAATCAAATAAAAAAAAGATTTATTTCGCAATAACTGCTAACGTTTAACAATTTTATAAAAATTATTTGGATTATCAAAATCATACGGGGAATACTTTCTTATTTTTCTTTAAATCTTACTTTTATAATATGCTTATAATTAACTACGAAATACAAGATATCGCAATAATCTTGCTAATAACAACGGTGATTGTACAAAATAAAATAAAATAAAATGAGAAGACAGCAAGAATCTTTTCACGATCACGTGTAATGATATAGTTTGCAGGTATACGCGTCCAATTTTACAATCTTATGCTCTTACACGTGGGTCCGTGCGAAAACGATGCTCACCGACAAGCAATCGATAACGGGTGGTGTACTCGATAATCGAGAAGGCTCTTTCTCTCTCTTTCGAGTACCGCATCGCTGCTTGCCGCAACGATCGGTTCGTGTCGAGGAAATTCAGAGGAGTCCCTTATGCGCTATAAACGCGCTGTTTGCTCAATCTATACCACCTACCTATCTACTACCCCTTACTCAGTCTTATTCGCCCTTATACAGGGTGAACCAATCGAATGGAGAGGGACGGAGAAACGAGGGGTGGCTTAAACAGGAGAGACGGAGAGCGCAAGAGGGAGAGATCTTATGTATATATATGTACGTATATAATATATGTATATGCTCGACCGACCAACCAGTCAGTCATCCAGCCAACCGAGCGACTATTATCGATTGGACCTTATCGAGCTATCGGTCTGCTCTAATATGCGTTCATCGTTTCGTCGACAAGCGGTCAAGAAGAGTTTGGTCGGCCCGGAAGAAGAATCAAGGAGGAAAAATGAAACTCTGCACTTGATATATTCTTTTTGAAATATTAGAAGAATTTCTTCGTTTCTAGCAAAAGTAATATTTTCCGATAATATTTAATATAAATATCCGATAATACTTTAAATGTAAGTATCCTATTTTTCTATGAGTAAAAGTCATTTCTCATATTTGACATTTGTAAATATATATAGAATATGTCTATATGTATATACATGGATAAATCAATATAAGCTACAATAATAAATATCACCCTGATTTTTGAGGACAAAATTAAGATTACTTATTGATTCAATTTATCGTATAAGTATATATGTATATGTATAAAGATAAATTATAAATTTTATAAAATTTGAGCAGTTTATCTATCGAATGAATAAATAGAAATTATATACTGCATATATATATATTTTTAGAAATTTTTTAATATATTATTAAAGTCTTTGTATTTATTACCTTACATGAAATTACACGTGAAATTTTTAGCGCAACAAGTACTTGTCTTTCGTTAGAAGAATCTTAATAAAAGCATCTTGCTTTCTGGTACCATCAATCTGAGCGTTACTTTCAACATTATTTCGTAATCTACCATCGTAAGCTGTATGCTTAACATCCTTCGTATCGTTGTTGTTGTCTCAGTGATATCGTTGGAGTTTTTCAGTATTTTCGAAAATTAATCGAGCATATTAAATGCTAAAAGCATAACAAGGGCGCCAGAGAGGGACGAAGAAACGAGAGTTCTCAGAAACGTTGCTTTATAATGTAAACTTCGACGTTGTTTCGTGACCCGTAGTGCTATTAAACCCTTCACGTTGTCGGCATCTCGTTTATGTACCCGCGTTACATACGGCGTTGTCCTCTCGCACCCCACGAATAATCAAAACGCGAACAGCTCTCAGATTGCACCTTGCCTCGCGAGCTAAAAACGAGGCATATGGCACGACGCGATGTTGGCGTTCGCCAAGTTGACACGCCAAGGTGTGTACCTGTCAGCTTTTTTTATGACCTTACGTGGCGCACGAAAGCTTGTCACGTTGTGCATAAGTTAGACGTCCGCAACGACGGGACACGCCGGATTATTTAACCCCGTGGACGGCATATGTTGTTACAACCCCTCTGTTACAGGTCAGATTATCGCAATTAACTCACGTCGAAATCAAGCTCGCAATACCGATCGCGTATGAAAGGTCGTTTTATTCGTTTCTATATCCGGCCGAATCATCGGTGAACCATGCCAGCCTCGAGCATCAAAAGTAACTCGTTGTGTCCCGTGAAAGCAGTAATTTCCGCCTGTAGCGCGAAATATTTGTTATGAACAAAACGCGCGTTAGCCTGAAATATTCGGTCTCGAGTAGAATTGGTTGCGGATGAAAAAAAGAGACCTGCAATTTCGCGTGAATCGTTAATGTTCGATTGTTCGAATTTTGATTGACCTGATTTACCGCTTGGCAATAATAAAGAAAGCGTGAATTACAAAAAATATTTAATTTAAAAAATCTAACAACGCGATATCAAGTTGAATGATTATTCGTGCGAAGTTCAAGACGCATAACTCCTGCTTAAATAGCACGTTTAACGGCAAAGCAGAGAATGTTTGTTAAAATGTTTGCGGTACGGAGCTCGATCAATTCGGAGCTCTTGATGTAATATTGACCATCGCTCCTGGCGCAAGTAACAAAAAACCGTATTTGCGCACGCGGTACTTACATACCTCCTCTTGCGGAAGGTATCGATTTACGTTCATTAAGCCAACTGCACCGGCAATCGTTGAAATAAGAAGGCAAAGATTTCGTTGACTCAATCCTTTTGAGCCGAATTCTTCTTTAATAAGCTACATTTCGCCAATTCACACTGTATAATATAATTGTTTTATTTTTTATGAGACGTATACAGAATGTAAACACGTGTTAATATATTTGAAGACTTTTTCTTCAAATTTATTTGAACGTTATTTTTTTTTTTAATATTAATCGTCATTGATAATATTTCGGATCTCGTTGGATCCAGAAAACTCAAAATAAAAAATAATTTATGAAATAAAAATAATTTAATATATATATAAACTAATTGCTAGTCACGTCAGTTTAATTGTCTTGTCTAATTAGAATTGTTGCTAATGGCATACTTATTAAACGGGTATCTTCGTCTTTATTCCGGGCAAACTTTGAACTTTGTTCATTTCCTCAGCTCGAAATTCACACCGTAAAAGATTCTTGATCAAAATGATAAAAATTCTATCATGTTACATATATGTATATGTTACATATATACATTTGACCCAATAAATTGCAACGTATAATGTATGATAAAAGAAAACGTGAACTACAAAGGAAGCTGCTTCGACATTTTCGTATTTAAAAATTCTGTACATTCAAAATTATTACTTGTAATGTAAAATGAACGTAAAGAATGTATTTTATCAAAGTTAAAAAATTTAACATAAATAAAGATTTAAATAACGTATGTTTTCTTTTGTTGCGTATTTATCCTATTTATTTAACTAAATCTTGCGTACTTATTATTCGCCTACATCGCTATTATTTTCTAATACCGAAGGATTGATTCACGCCCGGTGCTCACGCGTATTAGGTATACTCGCGTCGCCTTCACAAATGGTCTTCCCTCGTGCGGAAGAACGGAAAATCCCGTAGCTCGGTAGCTCGGCGTTGCACGCAAGTTTCAGTGCTTACGAGCAGTTATGGAGGGCGCATGCCTGCATATTTCATGAGCAAACAGACTTCAGTCCCTGTGGCATGCGCTGCAACCAACCCCGTTCGGTGTGACTAGCCAAGCTTGCCGGGGCCAGCTATGAAAAAGATTTTGCCGTCACACGGATTTCCGATCTAAAGTATAAACGCCGTTTATTTCTGAAGCAATGAATTATGCGAAAATTTTTCTAAGGCAATAATTGCTTTTTGTATGTAGCTTAAATATTTTTTGTGATACGTTAATATACATGAAATTTTTATTCATTATGTTATCACACGATGATTCCTGTATTATATGAAAATATAAAAGATTTTCGATTTATGTATGTAATTTATATAGACCATAGAATAATTGATAACATTATGATTTAGAGGCATAAATTTTCTCTTCTCATGAATTTTACTTTTAATTTAATAAAGAGATGATAAGAGAGAAAGGAACTTTCCATCATGCAGAGGAATTTAATCCCAGTCAGCAGTAAGGAGCAATGAGCAATTATTTGCTTTATAATGTTAGTCCATTATCATCAAGATTGTGCGCAGGAATGACCGATAACATTACGATTCGTCGATTAAACATTACAATATTTAGATTATATATGCAGAGATTTTATTTCTTTAAATTTTTTCAGTATTTTTTATTCCTGATACTTTTAATTAAAAAATTACTATCAAAAAATTCATATCATTAAACTCGAACTAATTAATTATTTGTAATAATACATTTTAAATAATACTTAATAAAAAAACAGAAGCAATTGATTTTTCTTGATAGTAATTTTTTCGAATAAATTTTTGATTCGCGTTCTCATCCGGAAATCGGTAGCCATAATATTTTGAATGCAATCACAAGGAAGTACACACATCGGTAAAAAATCTACACGAATAATTTTTCAATAACGGAGTTATGTACATACGACGGGCGTATTTTTTACAGTAGATGATTTATTAACTGAATATTACGTCAATATGCCTAGTGTATATTTTATGGACGATAAATTTGCGCGACTTCAGTGGATTTTGCGTAGATCCGGCAGTGAATATTTCATAGATTGGAGATAAAATAGAATTTGATTCGCATTTGTGAATATTCTCTTACGGAAAAAGATTATTGGCAAACATTAATGAATAAATGCTACTAATATTCCTCAAATGCCTCAAATGTTCCTCTAAAGTTATCGATAAAGTACATCAGACTTTATGATGGATGGTAAACTAATTACATATGTAAAAATTTTATCTCTTTCTTCTCCTAACAATAATAACTTATTAATGTGTTTATTTCTAAACACTATTTTTCATTTTCTATTACAAATAAATAATTTTTTGCATATAAAATCTAATACAATAATTTTTTTAATACTTATCTCCTATATGTGAAATGTATAAATAATTATTTGACATTATCTCTTTATCTTTTATATTTTTCAGCTTTTTATCTTTATTATAATTAGTATTTTATCTTTACAACAAAATTAATATATGACTTTTACAAATAATAAATAATGCGATAGCGTTATGATATAATTAAATGTACGATGCAATAGGCCTGTTCTTTTTAGCTGAACCAGTTCACATTCCTTTTTTCTTCAGGAGGAAAGAAGAGGAAGAAAGATGAACTGGTGCAAAAGTTCAGTCAAAAAGAACAAGCCTATTGAAACATCATTCTAACATTACTAATTTTTCTCGTGGTTAAAATTGAAACATGTAACTTTGTCATTTTATACAAAATATAAATGTTCCGTCAAGTATTATATAAGTCAAGAAACTATCAAAACATGAGTTAATGATTTAACAATAAGAGTTATTGCAATATTTGTACATATTCGAAAATTTTATTATAACGGTTCTTTTCTTTTCTAGCTTATACGCCAAGATGATTGGGATTCAGAGCCGATAACTGATGTAAATGTACTTTTCGCTCTAATTACTATTGAAATTATTGGCTAATTGTCATCGCAAGACTCTTGCACGGCGCTCACGGTGAGCCGCGTGGCAATTCCTTGTTTGCCTATTTGTCCCGTGTAAATAAGCGCTCCGCGGGTCCCTACTTTCGTCGCGCAAACAATACGGACGAGTAGCCGTCACGTTTTCGCATTTCCATCCCCGTCGAGGACACCATCTACCCTCCTCGCGTGACGACTCGCGACATTCCGCGAGCGACGTATGTCGTGGACCGCGGAAATTATTGCTTCGATTCGCGGGTATGAATAATGAATCCCACGCTGATTACGCGTCCGCGACGCGAGCGTTATCATTCTGTTCACAGGAGCCTGAAATTCGTTCTATCCTGCTTGCATGAGAAATCCATTTCTTTTTATCCTTTCGTTGTTTTGTAGAAAATAAAAAACTGACGTAATGTGGAAATGTCACGCATTTTATCAGCGCGTTTCTATATCAATTTTCAACAATCTTATATAAACGTCAATCTCGAAACTAATTGTTGATGAAGATAGAACTAGAAATTTAATATGAACGAAGTTAATTATTATATCAAACAATAAAATGCGTTTTAAAGATTTAATTTTTCTTAATATATATATATTGTATAATTTAAGAAATAAATTTAATTTAAATGCAATGCAACTATATTCCGAATTAAAAAGTTTATAAGACTTTCATATACAAATTTAGAAAATCTGTTCGATTTAAAATCGCAAAATTTATCAGATCTTTTATGAGATTGAAGATTTAACATATTATCTTAAATAAGTTGCATACATTAAGAAAAAATATACTAAATTTTAATAAATATTTATTTGAATAGTTCCAAATAAACATTTATTTACATTAAGGATGTATCTGAGCTATTTCAAAAATAGTACCAAAAGAGAGAGAGAGAGAGAGAAAAGGAGTGATTAATTGGCCGGTATTAGTATTAAAGTTCTATAAGAGATGTTTTCTTACAGGAAACGCAACTTTGTCGAATGTAATTAGTAATAAAAGTATTGAAGAAATAGTACCAAAAATTTAATTTTTTTATACGTATAGATCCTAAATTACTAGAAATTTTTGCAAAATTAGATTAATTTTCACAACACGGTTTCAGAGAAATTATCATTCATAACAATTTTGCGATATGTATGGCTTAATATGGCATATTCTGCTATATTCTGCCATAATAATATATTTATATTGTTTAAATAATGCATATTTATCTTTTTTAACCATATTCTAATTACTTTTTCCGTTTTACACTGGTAAATAATGTTTTGTTATAGAAAGTT
>NW_017255933.1:1963976-2004666 GCF_001594055.1 Mycetomoellerius zeteki
TTGTCACTAGATTTACTACACGTTTGGCGCAATTATGCAAATATTTCGAATTTGGGGGACTTTTGTCAACGATTGTATCTCAGATACAGCCTTAAATATTTATTCAATAAAAAAATAATTAAATTAAATTATAATAATTTTCTTGTATCAAATAAACATATCCTTATATTTAGAAAGTATTTAATTGATATATATATATACTTAATAAAAATAATTTATTAAAATTTAGTATATTTTTTTCAGTGTAATGAAGATCTCACTGATTTTATTTCTGCAATCAGTTGCATACCGATTTGGACTAAAGAATGCTATCTCTAACCCTCGTAATGGCAGAGGAAGAGGGGTTATCGCTGTCCATCTCGGTTACCGAGGGATTTATTTTCAATTAGATTATCGCGGGATACAGGGAAATCACGACGGCGCCTCGTCGACAATACTCCCCCCTTTACCTCTCGTACAACATCGCTACCCATTCTCCTCGGCAATCGAGCCGCGACAATGCGAACAATGGCCGAGGCGGTCCGGCGTGACCCACGCGCCGCTTAATATCGTCGCCGATAAAGGAGCCGGTGATGTTTTACAAACAGCTATGCGCCACGCGCCGCACCCACCCCCTGTCAAAACATTCCGAACGGCCGCGCCGGTGTGCCACGATGATGGGGTAAGTCACGTGTCACCCTTCGTCTTCCCCGAGACGGCACTGGGAAATTACGAAGTGCCGGATGCAACTTTTGGGAACTATGGAGCACGAAGGATCGACTACTCTGTTTCGTGGGATATTACGGAAACTAGCGAATTTTATTAGACATTGTGCAATTATTTGGCTGTTTTTTTAACGTTTTCCTTTTTATAATTTAAGCATTTTAAGCGAAAAAATAATTTAATTTGGATAAATTATCAATTACATATGATAAATGGAAGATAAATCTGTGAAATAGCCAAATGCACTCCTATTATTTGCATTTGGTTATTTTCTTAACGTTCAACTTTTTAAATAAAGCTCACTGTAATTTAATTTGAATTACTTATCAATCTAATAATTACATATGAAAAATGAAAGATGAATCTGTGAAAAAGCAACTACTATTTTTTTAACATTCAACTTTTTCTAATGGCAATTTAATTTGGATGAATTATTAACCTAACAATTATATATATATGAAAGATAGTAAATAGAGAGATCTGTGAAATATTGTATCTGCATTATTTTTATATACTTATATCACACATCCAATTGAAATATATATATTCATATGTACATATATAATACATTCATGTACATACATGCATCTATGTATATATTCATGTATCATTTATAATATAATATTTATATGTATATAGACTCGGGCCAAAAGCTTGAAAATACTTTTTAAAAATTGACATTTTAGGGGAATTATTTATTCAAGTTTCATAACAATATGTTTTTTAACAATATAAATCCTTCAAATTCAATAACAATTGTTGAATCTAAAGAATTATTGTTAAAAAATATATTGTTATGGATATTTGAATATAAATAACTTCAAAAATGTCAATTTTTAATATTTTCAAACTTTTAGCCTGGAGTATATATACTCTTCTGCATTTTATGTGTATAATTTTTTCACAGATTCATCACCTTTACACAATTAAAAGAATTAAAGTATAATTTGTCACTCACAGAGATAATGCGTAGCGGTGGAGTTGCGTCTACGTTGATCTATAAAATATAAATATATCAAAATTTTAGCAACGCTGAAAATAATAAGAGAATTTCAGAAAATATAAATTATATTAATTTCTTACAGAGAGGTAAAAAATAAAATAATAAATAATATTTACCTCACGGTTGCTCCACCGTCGTCTGATGTCTCCCGGGCCTCCAGATTCCATCCTTGTGCATACACACACACACACACACACACACGATCGCTCAATACTTTATACGATACTTTCGTCGTTAATCCCGCACTCGTATATACTTCGTTATGTCGTAGAAGAACAATGCGAAAAAGAACATTCGATACAAAGATGGCTTTGGGTTTCGATCTCACTCGCGATATAAGTTAAAGCAAAAAGGCAGGTTAAATGAGATGCGTTCTGTTTCACGCATGATATGCATTCTTATATCGTTTTATCCTTTTTTTAATATTCGGTGAACAAATTAAGGATGAAATAATACATCATGCGTGAAACAGAAGACACTCATGTATGTAAGACTAACGTCGAATTCAGCTAACTGGTATGGAAACGCGGGATTGATTACGAATGTTGCCCGATAATTAAAAACGTCTCCCTTATCCACAACGAAATAATCACCGCGGCCGTAGATTAGATTAATAGATATTAATCATATAAGATATCTAAGGTAGTCGCCTTGATATTCACGAATCGCGGGAGATGCGTAATCGCGAAGTAGTCGTTGGATGGAAATGATTGCACCTTTTTGGAATTTTGATGCGCATTTGTCGCGATCGAGAGTTTAGATTAGGACGCGTTGTTACCAATCACTCGAGATACGCCGCGCGAATAACAACAAGGCGTACTCTAAACGGTGCGTTGCGCTACATGTGGCGAAAAGGAAAACAAACACCATACACGTCTCGTGGCCGGTCAAACGAAATATTTGGTCAAGGTAAAATATTCAACTCACTATGGCCGATATTCATAGTCAGATCTTATTTTAAGACCGTCTTAAGTAATATCTTAATGTGACCTTCTGATTGGTTCGTGACTGTACTTAAGACGGTCTTAAAATAAGATCTGACTATGGCCGGGATTTATAGTCGATTCTTATTTCAAGACCGTCTTAAGTAGTGTCTTAAGACGCTAATGCGGTTTTCTGATTGGTTCGTGACTGTACTTAAGACGGTCTTGAATATAAGAATTGACTATGGATACCCCGGCCTATGGAATTAAGGCGTGCCGAATATTCCATTCTTAAGGTGGTATTCATAGTCCGTCCTTATTTTAAAACCGTCTTAAGTAATGGCTTATGTTAATACGGCTTTCTGATTGGTTCGTGACTGTACTTAAGACGGTCTTGAATGTAAGATCTGACTATGGCCGGTATTCATAGTCGATTCTTATTTCAAGACCGTCTTAAGTAGTGTCTTAAGACGCTAATGCGGTTTTCTGATTGGTTCGTAACTTCTTAAGATCGTACTTAAGACGGTCTTGAATATAAGAACTGACTATGAATACCGGCCTATGAAGTATGAATAGAGCTGAATGCTTCAATTTATCGAACTCGGGTGCGATTCACTTCACGCTGCAAACTTAAAGCGTTTGATTGGTCAATTCGTAAAATTCTTTCTTCTGATTGGTCAAGGAAGCGTTTGCAGCATTACCGTTTTTATAAATGTAGATTAATTTGAATCTCGATTCAACTAATTCTTCATCTTTTTCTAATTCTTAGAACTAGAAAAAGATGAATAGTTGAATCGAAATTAAAATTAAACTATATCGATCGAAACGGACAAGTGGATCGCACATCTCGATAGTTGTCCATACGACTGCTCGAGTGATTCGCGCCTTACTTCACGTTCTCGATTCGGAAATCACGATCGAAGCCGCGTCGCTACATCGAAGTCATCCGCGAGGAACAATTCTCTTTCCTAAGTATCGTGAAATACAATAAAATACACAGACATATCTACGTACGAGTATAAAGTGATTAAATTCGTATATAACAATTTATAATTTCCATCACTTTCGTGTATCGTTTCGACTTTTGCTTCGAGCTCGACCGAACGAAGCAAGCTGCAACAAATATCGTCGTCTCGGCACGTCTTACGAATCGGTTATCGTGAAAGTTAAGAAACTGCAGTGTAATAATAATTAATTGCTCGTGAGAAACCACCTGCTCGCGATCGCGTCGCGAAAAGTAATGTGTGCCTTCCAACAAGCGACACAGTGCGACACAGTGATCATGTCATGTTTGTTTAACATTGGCAAACAACAAGGACGTAATGATCCATTGTGTCACACCGTGTCATTCGTGTCGCTTGTTGGAAGGCACACAATAATTGGTGCGA
The DNA here is from genome assembly GCF_001594055.1 of Mycetomoellerius zeteki. NCBI lineage: Eukaryota > Metazoa > Arthropoda > Insecta > Hymenoptera > Formicidae > Mycetomoellerius > Mycetomoellerius zeteki. The sequence goes on from NW_017255933.1 coordinate 1,967,993, forward strand.
CGATCACTCGAAACGGCGCGCGTCCTTACCCGTTCGCTCGAAGGTTTGTCCGCGTCGGAAGATCCAACATGCTCCAACATGCTCCTACCATAGCTCCTACTCACTCTCCCAAGCGCGTTGGAATGAGTAAGAACTATGGTAGGAGCATATTGGAACATGTTGGAGTATGCGACGCGAACAAACTTCGAGTTACGGTTGCGCGGGCACAACAAGGGGTGCGTTCCGATTTTCACTACCAGTGCTGAAACTACACAGTATACGTTACGTACGATATTCGGTAGATTTTCAGCACTGTCAGTGAATATCGGAACGCACCCAAGGTGACCTACGCGTGACGTAACACGTTTCTCGCGAAGTGAACGCCGAGTGTTGCGCGGTAGCGAAATAGTGCGTTACAAAATGGATGCCCGCCGAATCTCTGCTCTTCAATTTTAATAATTTCGGTAAGTGGACTGTCGCATATCACTCAACTCTTAGCACGCACGATGATTCTCCGATCTTTTATTACACACGCTGAATCGTTCGTGTTTCAGGTTAATTTTTATTACTTTTACAAGTTCACAAAAATTATTAAATGTGTGATTCTTATATATACTCTCTAAATTCTTTGGAATGGAATCTCATTCTAAAAAGTGAAAATTGAATAGTCTTGAAAAAGAGTTGCTTAATTGTCAATCTTTAAGTAAGATTTTATTTTTTAGAGTAAGATTAAAAGTTTTAGAGAGTACTTTAACATCTTTAGAAAGTAATGTAAGGTTGTATATTAAAAAAAATAGTATATAAATATTATAATTAATTGTTTAAATCTGTATATACTTAATAATATATAATTTCCATAGTTTTTTGTTGTTTCAATTTTTGCTTCGAGCAAATCGATAGAACGAAGCAAGATATTGGACAAATATTCGTCGCTGTGTCAAATATTCGTCATCTCGCTACGTCTTACGAATTGGTTATCGTAAAAGTTAAGAAACCGCAGTCTGATAATAGTTAATTGCTCGTAAAAAACCGTCGCGCCTCTTCCTCGATAAGTACCTGTCGCGATTGCGTCGCGAAAAATAATGATGCGATGACGCTCGGAACGACGTAGGTTTTCCATCTGCCGCCCTCGCCCCTCCCCCGCGAGTCGCGATCACGCGAGTATAAGATGACGTACATATACCATACGTAAAACGAACGCCGAATGCCAACTGCCGCGTACTAGTGAAATACACGTGCGTAACGCGTTGCAATTGTTACAAAGCAGATACTCGCCGAATATTCTGCTCTTCAATTAATTCCGATAAATAGATTAGGGTGTATATCAATTGCACACGAATCAATTACGCACAAGCTAATCACAGCGCTAGAAAAAAAAATAACAAGAATTCAGAAGTCGCTGTGATTGACAGTTGCAACAGTATGCAAGTGAATTATTCCCAGTGGACTATTGTCGCATATTACTTAATTTTTAGTACATAATGATTTTCTGGCTCTTTATTACACATAATAAGTTGTTCGTCCTGGGATAATTTTCATTATTTTTAGATACAAGTATATAAAAATTATTAAATGATTTATACATATATTTTATGTGTATATAAAATATATATAAGAGAAAATTATAAGAAAATATATACCATATATATATATGTATATATTTTAACATGTTTAAAATAAACTAATGGACTCGTGAGATTGCAACGCAAAAATTACACTTTTGATTATGACTTATAATGAAAGATGTTTAGAAAGTATTTATGAGATGTACTAAAAAAATTAATTAATTACTTGGCGCTCCTATAAGTATTTCTACAAAAAAATTAAATGCTGAGGACACGAATAACCCAATTATATTTTATAAGGATTAAATAAAGCACTTCTTTTTAAAATTTATCTACTTAATCGAGGAATAATCGTTATTTATATATTAAATGTGATGTGATTAATTATGATTCCTTTACCGACTAGAATATGCATGTCGATGACTGTGGAGTTGTTGTCCGATTGTTTTGTTCGGTATTAGTTTATTCAATTCGCGATGAATTTTGATTTACAATTATCCTCCTTCAGGCAAATTAATACATTAGGAATTTAGTTAAATAATTGTGTTCATGGTCAAGCAAAATGTTCGCGATATGCTAGCCATTTGCCGACAAATTCAAACAGAATACTATAGCAGATTGACATCAATTGTGTCAGTATTAACTCATTCATTGTTCTATATGTATCATATATACAGTGGTGTAATATCAGACGCCTGTATATCATATATGATACATGAGCTCTATTTTTAGGATGCACGTGTATCAGGTGTGACGATGTGCCACATATATATTTTTTGAGACTTTCAACACTTAAGTTGTGTATACTATTTTAAATATTTTACAAACTAATACTTATTTCAATATAAAGTCTATTTCTTATTTGATCAATAAAAACCAGCTAGACAGTGAAAGGATTAAACTCACATATTTTATCAATATGACATAAATAACATTGCTAGCAGAAACTGAGTAGAGTGGCAGAGATTGTGTTAATTTCTTCAATCAATCTGGCAATAGATTTCTGGTTAATAGATATTCTGGTTAGTAGATTTTGTTACATTTCTATTGGTATTCTGCTGACAAAATTTTGCAGAAACTTTGTAAAATCTATTTTCGATAAATTTGACGCTCTTACTATCTCGGTTTACTCTAAATATTTAATAATGTAATTTATATTGCTTAACACATTTCCTAAAAGTCACAATATATTTCTAAATCAGAATTAAAAAATATATACTAAATTTAAATCTATAAATATTGAATACTCAAAATAATGTTAATAATATTATAAAGAAACGACAAATATTTAATTTGGGGTTAAATTTAAATCAGGATTAGTCCGAACTTTTTGATCCACGATAAAAAAAGAGATGCGGCATAGAATTAAATGCGTTACTGATTTGTGGACAAGAACTGCAAGCTTGAGAGACAGTTTTATCGATTATGGAAGTGTTTCGACCCTAGCGAGGATCCCATAAAGGACCGTGCCAGCATAAAGCGTATGGGAAATTGTGAGAATGATGGGGGACAGGTCGGTCGCCTCAGGGAATTGGTTCGCAATATCGTAGGACTTAGAGAAGTATCATCGAAGGATAGTTTACATCGGCTAGTGCCGTGTTGCGATTAACTTTGCTCTACTTGACGGCGATTGCTTTTTCGGGCATGAGCGAAACGTGAGAATGACTTGTTAAATGCATGGATTGCGCGTGGGAACATTTCAAGCTATGAAATACATGACGTGCATTCTTAAAGCGATATTGTTTATTTAAAATTGCATATATTGAGCCAAAAAGTTAAATGAATTATTTTTTCGATGTATTATTTTGATAATTATCAGAATTAACATGTTTGCCCGGTGTAGGTAATCGCTACACGGAAAGAATGATTCTGCTGAAATATTTAAAATTTAGCCAGATATAGATCTGAAAACAATTTTGTTGATTCATCAAAGTAATTATGTAGGAAATTTTAGTATGATGAGCAATTAGTTTGAACATCCTACATAATTATTTTAATAGTTTAACAACGTTATTTGTAGATTTATATATCTAAATTTTTAGATACTTCAGCAAAACTGTTCTTTCTGTATTTTTAACTGTTCTTTCCGATTCTCTAATGTTTGCGTGTTCATTAAAATAATTCCAGTTGAGGAAACCACGTCGAGATCCGAACGTAGAATTGTTCTATGCAACAAACGTATAAAATATCTTTTTACGTCTTCAATATTTTTATGATTTTAATTTTTTGTCATAGAAATTTTTATGTTTTATGAGTATAATATGAAGTGAAAATTGGAATGAGTGGAAGAGTTCATTGAGCATTTTTTTTAATAACATCATCACGAAACGCTATGATGCTGATAACATTGTTGTTGGCAGGATAATAGTTGATAAACGATCAACATTTCGGTGATCACAAGATTTGTTAAGTACACAGACTGCTTCGCCGCAACGCGTCGACCAAACAAACGTGGCGCTATGTCAAAACGGCGTCACCCGTTTCTGATAATGCCGATTTACGATGCGCTTAACGGCCACTAATTATCTGATTTATCGTTGCACTAATGCGATTAACATCGTAGCCGGGCCTGCACCTATTCCGCGGCGGTACAGATTTGAAATTTCTCAACCATACAATTATCAGTGATTGCGCTAATGCGAAATGGTGTTTAGAGTATGGTACAGGTGCGATTCGTAATTATACGTTTAACTTGGCAATGCCGTAACAATGTCTAAAGAATGTTTATAAGATATCTATATCTTAGATCTCACATTTTCCGTTATTTAAAATAAAAATTCGAGTTTCCGAATTTTTTGGGGGATTAAAGAAGTTATACAGTCTTTTTAATAAATTTATAAATATATATATCAATAACAGAACATTATTCTTTATTTAATTTGAGATTGATTTTAATTCAAATTATTATATTAAACGTTCGGAAAGTGCGCGATAAAAGATTGTATTTAAAGTCTTCATTATGAAAAGATAAAATTTCTAAATAGTTGGGATTAGATAATGTACTATAAAGACAATATTTTATTTTTATCCACAACATTATTTATTTGAAAAATGTTACGTTAAGAAAAACTATAAATTTGCTGCTATACACACGTAGTACAAATATTTACACAAGTATCTTCTTTATTTGCATGTGCGCAAATAAATTCATAATACTTCAGGGAATATTTCCAGGAACTAAAAAATTTTCAGTTCCATAATACATGCAAATGCGTAAACAAATTTGTAAATATTAATTGAGGCAACAGCGTTATCAAACAGAGAGATACGTATTGAAAAGGTTAATCTCGCGATCAACTTTAATCCGACGTTTCGTTCCGATTACATTCGATAATTTTCCAACTACATGTTTCTCGGTGTTTCTATGGCAATATTACATTTAACCTTGCACATTGCAAGTACACACGTAAGCACGTCATTATCGTTGTACATTGTGTATATTTGCATGTGCACGTCGACTACGATTTCGCACACCCACTCTCTGTTGATTCAAAATATTGTCGCTATGTGTTCAACAATCTTCATTTAACGGTTCGAATTATTAAGATTGCACTGCATTACGCACAATGATTTATCAGCATTTGCCTGGCAAATATTCTTTTAATGTTTAAAGACCCCTCCCCTCACTCCAGGCGGCCGCCCTGCGTGGTGAGTAATTACAATGTAAATGTGTAAATATGTACAAAACATGTATCTACAGAGAGCGTGGAAATGCGAAACAATTACACAGTTTCCGAAAATATATACCGCGCAAATAATATCGCGCGTGTTTGCACATCGCGTACATTCAGATTTAAATTGCGGGTCGGGTAAAAGACGATTGAAGCTGCAAAAATGGTGTCTCGATCTTTAGTAGACAAATATTTTACGTAGCTTTATCCGACGACGTGCTATTTACTTGAATAATATCTGTAAACTTTCTGAACTTTAAAATTTATAATTAATTCGTATATCATACAGTGTATATATGTATAATAATGTAAATGAAAATATTATTTATTGTACGTATACTCGTAATAAACATTTCAGTACACAATTAATTATAATATTATTATTTATGTATAACATAGTCTTCAATATATTGCGTTGTTTTTGGAAGCAAAAAATTTTTTTGAAAATTAACTTATATCTTCTCTGTGTAATCAGGTCTTCAAATAATCATAAGACGTCAACTGTCCAACACACCTCATGCCGGTAACACCCCCATGGTGGATCCCCATAAACCCTAGCAAACGCGTCAAGATCCCACAAAAGTCTTCCGGCGGTATCCTGAGGCTGTGCTCGCCGCAGGGGTTGCGTGTCTTTTTTCGAGTGTGCCCATACAGGGGATGTTGAGAAGCTCGAAGGGTGAGTAGCCGAGCATTTACACGGTACCCAGCTGTGGCCCCGTAGTGTCCCGATGGTGTTGTATACCGCGGTTCTTTTAGAGGGGGCACGGCTTTGGGCGCGTGCTTACCTCACGCTGCGCGCTTGCCACCTGTTCCTCGACGGAGCCGCAGCGGGTGGCAAAGGGGGTAGTAAATTTGCCGTCGTTTCTATTATCTAATATATACCCGCCGATAGACAGATACGACAATAGAGACGATCTGATAAACCGACTTGCTTGATGTCGCCCGAGGGTGACCGGCAATCAGACGTGTTACTTCCGGTCTTAAAATTGATGTCAATATGCGGCGAGTTTGTATAAGATTGATAAATACGTATGATTGAAACGATAGATTATTGCAAGAGTGAAAGATTTCAAAAGAACTAACAAAAGAGTGACATAATAAAAATGTATAATAGATATAATAAATTAAGTCTTGAAGAGGCGATAGTAAAAAGCAATTTTTTAAAATATTTTCAACAAAAAATATTTTGGAAAAAATGTGCTATTTTTTATATATTTATCATTGCCGTTCTAATTATATAATTGCAATTTGGAAAGTTAAATAAAAAGAATTACGAGTTTAAAAAAGAATTAGAAGTGTAAATCACGAATTAGAGTTCTCCATTACAAGAGGATGAGAGAGGGAAAGTTTCGTTAACTCTTTGACATATTTTGAGGGTTAAAATGACATCCGTAATTCGAATATTTTATCATGTATGTAATTCTAGAGAGGGAGAAAGAGATACTGCGTTATCAAGATTTTTATTTTACTCAGCATTTAAATAAAATTGCACGACACAAAATATAAACATAATTAATGTGATGTATAAAGCTGAGTTTTATTTTTTGATTAAAAATAAAAACGTATATTCTGCTATCTATAAATTAATTATAATTGCAGTATGCAATTATAATTATGTAACTAAAATTAAATTTTGATATAAAGAATAAAAATAAAAAGAAGTATTTAGTAAAAAACATGACAAAATTAAAATTTTTATATTTAAATGATGGGAACTTTTGCAACTAAAATGAAATATTGTATAAAATTGAAAAGTTTACATCAGGTGGTCGATCAACAGTAAGTACTCTTTAAGAAGAATTACATATGTGCGATAACATCGTTATTCAAATGAAATGAAAAATCATCCCGCATGTTTTACGATGCGTCAATCATAATTTTAGCATCACTTTGATCACATTTGTGCCGATTATTTTGACTTCAAGTCAAAGCGACAGACTTCGTTCCAAAGTCACGCTTCGCGCCATCTTCCGCGACGTCGCGGACATTTTATTCCCGTTCGGTGGAATTTTTCGTCACGGCGACACCTCGATCAATATTTGCGCAGCCGGGACTGGGGACCACGTCACTCGACCTTCCGCGACCATATGCGAACGCGGCCACGTACGCCACAAGTAGGCTCACGCGGATTCGCGCGCACAATGTTGGAGACGCTCGAGATCGGAGTCTGGCCTATGTGGCACATGATTTGTTCTGCTATGATTGCCTCTTTTGCATCCGATGAGAGGAACAGAGAGAATTAATAATAATTAATTATAATTCTTTCATTTCCAATTTACTAAAATGATCTCATTATTGCGCAATTATTTATTAACGAATTGTTTTGTGTTTAAATTGATCTCTTCTAGGTTCAAAAAATAATGTTTACTGACATTATCAATTTTCATTATTAATAATAAATATATTAATATGGGAGTGTTTGTTATTAATATATTGTTAATAACTTGATCAAAAATTGACTACGTAGACTAAAAATTATGGAATAATTAGTATCTTTAGCTAAAAGTTTTCCGAGGTAGCTCTGCAATTTTGAACTTAATTCTTGAATCTAATTAATTCAATATTAAAAATATATTTAAAAATTTCTTAAGAATAAATGGACAATTTATCGCATTAATGATCTTTAAGGAAAGAAGTATTCCTGTTATATAATCAGAGAATAATTTTTTATGTAAAGTATTTCGATAAAAGAAATAAAAGTATTTCATATTCTTCATTTAACTGTTTCGATCATAATAGTACGTCTTTCTCTCGATTCACTGGTGATTCAATTGGACGATAATTCGACTGATTGCTCTGTAGTCTCGCAATTTCCAGCATTACATCCTAATTTTTAAAGTTCGTTTGCGCTTGATAGGCGATTACGTGAAATCGATAGTACGACATCAAACATACGACATCAAACATACGTGAAATATGCGATAGATTTAACGAGTCGTTAATGATCGCCGCAGATAATCCCGTTGAACAATTAATAACGGATCAATAGGGCTTAACGGCGTGGCGGATGAGCGTCATATTTTATAGATGTTTGATTGATATAGATTTGTAAATGTTTATCAATATATGAACATTTTAATTGTGTCTATTTTCTTTTACTGTAGATATTATCTCTGAAAAGATATATTCGATTGTTTGAATTAAGTAGTGAGTCTGTTATGCCCATTTCCACCAATATAGACTAACTTTAATCTCGATTCAACTTATTCTCCATCAATGTAGACTTTAATCTCGATTCAACTTATTCTTCATCCTGATCTTTTTCTAGTTCTAAAGATTAGAAAAAAAATGAAAAGTAAGTTGAATCGAGATTAAAGTCTACATTGATGGAAACGAACATTATTAAACTAGGATAGTTTAGTTTTGAATAAGTTTGAAATAAATAAAATAAAGATTATGAAATCACAATCGTGACTTAATATTCTGTGATTGAATTTTCAATGTTCAAAGATATCCTCAGCTTTTTAATATAAAAGTTTAAAACTAAATAATTATAAAAAATATCATTGTCGTTGTCTTCTTGCATGCGCTGTCGTTGATGTATAAGTTTAAAATGATGCAAGAAAAGAATATTTCAGTCCCAAATTAATTATGCTAATTTCAGGTCCTTTGCTTATTCACGCGAATACGCTGTTAATTAGTAATTAGGCAAGACATGGTATGACATCCCCTATCTCTCTCGACGTGTATTAAGTAAATACATAGACACGCACAGACAAATTTAACGTAATAGTGTTGACCAAGCAGTATGATAAGGAATATTGTCTCTAATTTGGTTGTTGATAAATCATTAAATATCATTTTTAAATCATTAGTTTCGAATCAGTGTAGCGGTAATTCTCAAAATATTCTTTCTCAAAGTTCCAAACTACAGTGTGAAGGAATTGCAACCTTATATTATATTTTAACTATTTTTATTGCTTATAATTTCATTACAATGCTAGTTTATGTGTATTACACATGTTAATTTTTAATATCTATTTTCACCAAACAAAATTCCCACCGCAAATCGTCACGATTTATACGCCACTTTGATCCCTCTGATTCTCTTCCGTATGGAATATATGGGAATTCACACAGTGGAAAAGCAGATGCAATTTCCTTCTCGGCGCGCACAAAAAGGAAAGAACGAAATAGATCGCGGTACTAACCAGAACGACCGTTCGCGTGTTTGCGGTACGCGTTATTTCCACGTTACCGGCGACCAATGGGAAAACCGACCATGCCGAGATCGGTGACGCTAGACCTCGGTACCCGGCCACGCTAAACGCTCGTAATGAGTGATTATCTCGGTTAGCCTGGTTAACACGTGGTACCAAGGTAGCGGCAAGTGCACACTGTCTATTTGCTCGCGACGACACGTGCCCGTGTACGGATAGGACGCACTTACGCAATTGCGCGACGACTTATGTATTTTTATTTTCGTAAATATAGTAATAACGCCGTAAATATAGTAATAATGCCAGAGTATCGAAAATATTATTTTCCTAAATAGACTGTTTTACGATTATCATATTAGAGCTTCTGAGAGACTCTAGTGTTATTATAATCGATTATTTTAAAAAGAGAAATATAATTGTGCAAGCCGTGACCTTTTTGAACAAGAAAACACTTGTTCGCGTTTTTTATTGAGACTACGTGTAATTTGAAGTTACGTAACAAAAACTAATGAGTTTTGACGGGCTCAGTGTTGGAAACGATCTGTACAATTGAGTAGTAATGAAAAAAATCTGCATATTCAGAAATAAAAAATGAAATAATGGAACTATTACATTCCTTAGCTCATTGGTTAGGAATTGAACGTTGTAAAAATGTGCTGAAACACTTACTCTATGGTCTGATTTCACAATATATGGTTATCTAAAGATCAAAGGTAACCAAGAAATTCATGAATGAATTTCATTGATGAATCTGTTGGTAATTTTTGCCCATGTGCGCTATTTAGTTAAACATAAAGATAACGGAGAGAAGGAAAATCGTAAATAAATTTGAACACATTGTTTGAGAGAAGGAATAAAAATTATGTTCATTGCACGATGTAAAAACTTAAAAATGAATCAATAGTAATTTAAAAAAAAATTATATCAATATGTGTAAGAATAACGATGAAATATGTGGAGAATAGAACATTTTTCCATCAGAAAAACGAAATAATAAAAAGGAAGTGAGAGTATATGTACAATATGTATTAGATGTCAGAATTACACAGACGTTTCTGCGCGTTTTATCTTTATCTTAAATACCAGTTAATGATATGCTATACCTCGCTTTAAATTAAACACAGCTGTTTACTGTCGTAATCAGCGTTTTATACATTTTTTCTCAGATAATAATCTTTAATTAATGTGTTATATCGTCAAAAATATCCGAATTTCATATTGTGCTATTTATGTTTCCGAATATAATTGATTCGATGTTCAACTTTTTTTGTTTGTGGTATAATGCTAAGCTACACTCCAAAACGTCCTCTCTCTGAAGAAAATTTTATTCAATATATGCTGGATTGTTCTACCTTTCGATAAACTTCAACTTACTCTCTTATGCTCTTATGCTTTTGCTTATCCATTATAGATAAATTATCACATAGTATATCTGAAGATGGAACAATCGGCTCATAATATAGTTATATAATGTATTATTTATTTTGAGTAAAATTTTTCTCGAAGAGGAATGTCGCCTTCGTGCGATTTTGTTTGTAATAACTCCGTTAAACTGCTAAAAATTATTTGCATCTTAACATTTCCCTGAAAGAAAAATTGTTTAATTCGCAAAAGAATTTCACTGATTACGAGTAGAATACGTACGCGAATTTATAGCTGTTCTGTAAATGTGCTAAAAACGTTGAGCACTCTACGCCAATTGTCAAGCATTGGGCTAGGAACAAGCATTGAGTTCACTTTGGTGTGTCTGTACAATCGAAATCTGAATTCACTGGAATTATAATGGTTTCAATCTCCGGGTATCAAGTCAGGAGCGGCGTTGCGTTTAATTTCGCGGCATTGTTGTCATTCGCGATGTAGAGATACAAAGAGCGAAAGAGAGAGAATGAGAGATCGAGAGAAAGAGGGAGAGAGAGAAATACTTGCCGAAATCCGCGTCGCGGCGCCGCGACTGGATGTGGCATAGGGGACTTCCAGGACCCGGGTGCTGTTTGAACGACAAATATTTTGTCGTCAAACTTCTGTCGCGCGGAATGAACGTGTCTATATGTGCAGGGCTAATACAAAGCGTTTCGCGGGCGTCTGCTAAAACCAGATTACATGCTCGACCTCCGGATAAGCGATCTCGATCTTCTGTACGAATTATGCGTATAGTTACGCCGCACAGTGTCGACGAGATCTTCCGCCGTCGAACTCTTGATTCCTGATGCTTATCTCTCATGATTTTTATGTAAAATCTGCATTTCTCGTCTTGACGTGCGCAACTTTGAATTTGTCAGGACAGTAATTCCGGAAAAAGGTTTCTATAGTATTATCATTGAGTTTATCTTTATCATTCTTCATATTTATCAGAATAACTTGAAAATTACATAAATGTTTGTGCAAAGAATCGTTTTTGAAGAAAAGAGGGATTGTAATATTTAAAAAAAAAGCTGATAAATTTCTCAGTCGACTATTTTCTTATTTATCTTATGAGTTGTTTATTGTTTGTGATTTTTGCTGAATTTCTCGCGAATGCACCGACATTCGTCTATGCAATGGATATGTAGATTGAGAGAACGTGAGTTTTACACGTGGGCTGTGTATGCCACGTATCGTTGACTATCTCAGCGAGGCAAGAAAAAAAAGCAGAAGTGGTGAATAAAGACATGCTGCTAATTTCAAAGCCGAGAAAACGGTAAATCAATTCACATCTAGTCTCGCAAGACTTACGAACATCGATGCCATAAAATATACGTGCATCGTTGGTTTTTTAACAATCCTATACTTTCTCTCTTCCTCTGCATTATATATTATAGTTATTCAGCCGTTAATAAAATTCTTTTATGAAATACATATATCGAGACAAATTTTGCATAACAGAATAAATTCTCGTTAGGGACAGACCAGAACACTATAAATTACATTGAGAAGATGCACAAAGTATCATATGATAGACTCTTTGGAAAAAATGTCTCCACGCATAAATATCATTGAACGGAAACTGCATAATCAAGAAAAACCCGAGAAATGAAAAGCTCAAGTTCATTGGCTAAGAAAAGTGAAATTTACACTTTTCTCATGTTGAATTGATCTGATAACATGTTCCTTGTAATATTTTTTTGCGCTGATTTCAAATCTGTTTGCTAAATTTATGAGAATCGTATAATAGAATAATTATTGAAATAGTACGTAGTTATTATAAAAATTTGTTATCTCTAGAAATGTTTATTAAACTTATGGAGGCGATCAAAAAACAATTGAGTGTTCTCGGTTCTATACACGGAAAGAATGATTTTGTTGATAGATCTAATATTTTGCTGGATAAATCTAAAAGTTTTGTTAGACTATCAAAATAATTATGTCGGAAAATAAAGAATGATGAGCAACGCTGCAAAAAATTTTGATATTCTTGCAACCAGTTTCAATTTCGAACAAATTATTATTTTGATAGCCTAATAAAATTATCTTTAAATTTATATATCCAACAAAATTTTAGATCTTTCAGCAAAATCGTTCTTTCCGCGTAGTAAATTTAAAGTCATTTTGTAAGTGAAAGTTTTACTTTAAATGAGGATAGAAACGTCAGAAAGAATGATTTTACTGAAATATGTAAAAATTTAGATATATATAGATCTGAAAATAATTTTATTGAACTATCAAATTTGCGTAGAAAACTTAAGCATGATCAAGAGTGCTACAAAAATTTTGATTTTCTATAGCAATCAGCTTGTGCGTCTTATGTAATTATTTTGATAGTCCAACAAAATTTATTTTCAAATCTGTATCTATAATTAAATTTTTAGATATTTCAGCAAAACTGTTCTTTCCGTGAAACAATGGCTGCGTTGAGCAGAGAACGCAGCTTTGCAATTGTTGTAAAATTTTTCAATACGATTGGTTCTTGCTTTTGGTTCCTTACAGATCTAAACGTATAAACCAATCATATTGAAGAATTTTACAACAGTTGCAAAGCTGTTTTCTCTGCTGAACGCAGCCAATTATTAGTTACTGATTTCCGAAACAATTATTAGTTACAAGATCTTAGTTACTAATTTGACAAAAGTTACTTTATAACCTTCTTTCCTGTTTTGGACATTATAGTTGAACGAAATAACCTGCTTTCAACTAGATAATACATTGTCGCATGCAAGTTACGCGTAATATTAATGTTCGCAAATCACGCGCTATAATGGTACAAATAGTGATGCTAGTGCAAGTACGCATCGTAACGCATTACAAATACGAATTAGCTCGACTGGCGTTGTTAGCGCCAAAATGTAATCCGTATTTGCGGTGTTATCGGTCGTCACCGATTTATGTTATCACAGCTAACAGTCATATTCCTCCAGTTTTGTCGGGAATGAAGAATGCCTGTATGTACGTCCTGTCAACAGAGCTGGCGAGTGTCTATATAAGTAAAATTTTGAAGCTGTTGACACGCGCCGTTTTGTTTATTGCTAATTACGCGTGATATCTTGCGAAAACAATGTATTTGTTGATAATACACGAACCGATGTGAATCATTACACTATTCATCGTTATGTACTTCACGAAAGAGATGTATTTATTGAGGTAGTTATTGATTCTGTGCGTATGTATAGTCAATCAAATGAGATTAACAAGAAGTCACTAAAACAAAATTTATTTAAATATGAAGGATATAAAAAGAAGGATTTCAAACAATGAATTTGATCTTTCTCTTTTTAATTTCGATTTTAAGCGCGATTAGAGTGCAAGCCAAAAATGAATATCATAATAATCACGTAAACCATTTAATTATTTCATTATGGAGTTACCTTAAAAATGACTGCATTAACTACGTCATTTATCTCTTTAGAATATTTTTATCTCGCATTCTGGCATGTAAAGACTCACGATTTTACTCCGTTCAACGATACCAATGATACCATGTACAAGTCTTTTTTCTCTTTTCGCGTTAGCACTAATGGCGCGAAGTGTCGACATTAATATTTCATTAATATTTCTTTGATATTCCTGGAAAAGCGCGACTCGGTACTGCGTTTTATTGATGCTGCGCCGTGTGCGTAGGATGTTTTTTTTTAGGCTCGTCGCTCGAGTGACGAGAAGTACGAGCGAGAGGAAATTTCACGTCTCATCTCCGGAGACTGGTTGGGCCGGTGGTAAGTTAATTAAGTGCTAACAAGGAGAGAACCACACAGTCCGCGCCAAGACGGAGTAAAATCGTATGGCAGACTGGCTAAAAACTCGGACGTGCTATATTCATTCAATCGTCGCCTCGTTTTAATCCTCGCAAGATATTTTCGCCTTGTGAGACTTTCGAAACGTTTTTATTCTTGTAAAGTCCTCTAAAATAATGCTTGCCAACGTCTAAAATAATATTTACTATATTCTATATTATTATATCACATTACCTTGTAGTATGATTTTAAATATGTAATAGAATCACATATTAAGTTTATTTACCTATAAAGATATATGTCCTACTTTAAAGTATTTAATTTTTCATTACAATATTATTTTTATTTATACGTGATAATTGATTTTATATACCATCTGAATTTCTGATGTAAATGAAACGAAACTAATTCACGAAATGAAGTATACTCTTGTAGTTTTGTATAATGATAAATAAGACAAACAATACGTGTATCAATCGCGAGTGTACACAGATCTATTTTCTCGTATGCGCGGATGTATCAGATTCTAGTAGGTACATGAACCATCTCGAGATAGCGATGATTATTTTACTCGAGATTTCGCCAATATTTATTATTTATCTAAGATCCAACGCCGGGCACGTACAGAGAAAAAGAGGCGCAGAGTAACGCCGCCGCGCTGTTCTCATCGTTGAACGACACTCGACCTCTCATGGCCTCCCATCTCGTATCTGTCCACGAGATTTCACGAATACTTTGAGCGCACGAGTTCCGGTCCCATTGGTCCTCGAAAGCAGTTCACGCTGTTTTACAATAATATAATTGACGAATGTATATATGCCCTTAATTATCACGCGGTTACTTTACGGAAAATGGGAAGTGCTCTTTCGGTCGCCGCAGAAGAGATATCCTTAAAAAATAGCCCGAGAAAGATTTGCCACGTATAATAATATAAAATCTATTAAATTTTAAGGTTAAAAAAATTTAAATGCTCTATTTTTTAATATAAAAACCTTTATCGCGCGAGAAAGATTTATTTTTGTTATATTAAAAATTCTTCGAGTAAAACTTAACAAAATATTATATTAATTTATTTTTGCTATGTTAAAAATTCTCCGAGTAAAACTCAACAAAATATTTTAGACCTTTTATTTATTCTTTTATTTTAATAATAAAAAGGTTTCAATAATTATTTATGTAGCTTTTATTCAAAGAATATTTTTAACGTATTAATATAAATTTACGCAAAAACGTAACGCGAAGACAATGGCAAGCAATAACACTTAATTAACGGTGAACACGACAGACGGAAGCACTTTGAGCTGTTCCTCAGCGATAGCAGTAGCGAAGTACCGTAGGCCACGGCATAGATCGAGCTAACCGGTTTTCGGATGGTAATGAAGTGGCCTCTGGACCAGAGAGCCTCGCATTCTCATGCGCAAGACAGCAATCCTCATCTGGTAGGTCATTCAAGGATCAAGCCAAGACGTTGTTCACAGACCGAGTGGACGAAGAGAGAATCTTTGAAATGATAAGACATTAGGATGTAGAAATTAAAAATGAGAAGAAAAGCAAACGGAAAGCAAAACGAAAGTTAAAAGCAGAAAATAAGAAATTTTATTATATAAGATAGCCATAAGCGTTGCCGATGGAAAGAAAGTCAGTTCGCGACCGCGAAACTCTCGCCATGAATGACTCGCGAGTACGTGTACCTAACTCGAGTCGCACGCTTTTGTTTTCAAGAAGTCGGCGATAATTCCACCATGAATTTTAATTTGACGCTGCTTGAAGCGTTCATGAATTTTAATTTCCTTCTTGTTCTCGGATTCTCCACCAACCGTTTTCACCAACTCGTTCTTGCTTCTACAACGGACAGCGTACTTTTCCCTTATTGTCCTCGCATTTTTCCGATACGCCTTCTTTCCGGCTATTGTGAATTGCATGAGAAGGAAAGAAAGACCGAGTCAGACGGAGCCTAGATAGAGATGTCTTTTTAAAACTGTGTAAATATTGTTAGCAACTTCCAAAGTTTCGAGATATAGATTGGTTGATAATAAGTATCTCTTAATCTAAGCTATTATTGAAACAGAAAGTCGTAAAAGAGAAATAAAGTTTTAATATTGAAAAAATTAAATCTGATTAAAAAAATGTACGAAAATTTGTAACACTAGAAATAATATCTATAAGGAGATGTCATTTAGCTGTTCGATGTATTTTTATATAAATATAAAATGATGTGTAATAGAGACGTCTATCGATCGTCGATTGAGATTCATCCCCTTCATTCACATTTCCCTGGAAATAAAATTTAATCCCCCCGGCAATGAAGATTATATCAAGCGAATGAAAAAATCACGATCGTCTATCCCCAGGAAAACAATTGTCCAAATTGGTGGTCTTCGAGACGAGGGAGTCCGCGAGTCGCGTGCTGCCCCCGGGGGCCGCAGCAGTTTCGGGGGTCCCGGATGCAGAAGCGACGCGAACTTGCCGCGATAGTCGACGAGCAAATCAGAGTCGGTAATCCTGAGCGACAGCGAGGCTTAGCACCCTTCCTGGAAATGGTACCGTCGTGTAAGAGAGAATGAGACAGACAACCAAGGGGGGTAGTCGGATGCGTTAAATGTGCACCGACGACGTAGGGTGCTTCATACCCCACTGGATCTCTCATTGTGCCCACTCGGTACCGATCATTGTGGTGAGAAAGAGAAAGAGACATCCCGTCGAAGAGGGAAGCTGGTTATTCTGTCTTCGGTGTCGGTACCCCCGATGCGATCAAGGGTCGCGAATAATGCCGGCTAAACGCTACATATTGCTCGGTTTACCCCCAATTTACCCGAGGATTTGAATAACGATTTATCGCCGGTTTTCTACTATGCGATATAGACACCCAGATATATACACAGGCGCGTGCTAGCATGGATATGACTGATAACGATCGATTATGAAGGTGTATGAAAGGTGGAACGTATAAATGATTTAATATTATAGTTTCTACAAGTGGTTGAACAAAAGAGGGCTGCAAGCTATAGTATAGCAAAACTAATGATGCATCGTTTTAATTAAAAGTATTTTATATTTACATATTTTTATTAAATTAAAAAATTATTGCTGTTGTTAATTAACATGAAATTAATATTGTTGCTGAAAACTTTATGATATACTGCTAGCTATTTTTCAAAATATATAAATCCTTTTTTTATTATAACAAAATTAAATGAAACAGTTACATCTACTTGCATAATACTTCCGATTGTTATAAAGTTATGCTGTTATTTGCATATCCATTGCGCGCACATGTAAGTCGTAATTAAATTAAAATATTCGTTGCTTAGATATTATGATTATTATTTAATAAAATTACAGATTACGAGATGTGTGAAATATGTGCAGAAATAGTATTGATATGCAGCATTTTAGCGAAATTACAAAGTACAGGGAATTGCGCGTATCGGCAGAAGATACAGGGACGCTCGTTGCGCGGCATAATGACAGCCGAAGTGTATCAATGGGACACTCCAGTTTCGATGTAAAACCGCAGCTTGGCGTGACACCGAATTACTTCCAGAGCTCTCGAGTGCCGAACTCCGACGGGTCGTGTATGCGCGCGTTGTGCGTGACCCAGAGTGCAGTGAAGAACGGGAGGAGACGTCCCACGTGGCGGGTTGAGGACTCTCGACGTCATCGCTACAGAGACGTTACTTCGATTTTCGATCACTCGAAACATTTCGAAAAGAGAGACGCGAATCTCACACTTAAGCGTCAATGAACAAATTTCGGACAAGGTTTTACCAGACACCTTTATTAGTCTTTCTAATAAAATAATTATATACGTCGATTTCATTTGCTATATAATCTTCAATTTAGCGGCGATTTAAAACCGACTATGTGAATTATTTACGAAAAATGAATAAGTAACCTTTCTTTTTTCGAATAAGATTTTTTTTATAAATAAATCTTAATAGGAATATAATAGTTGAAAGTATATAATAATTAGACATCGGATTTTTATGTAGATTCACTGTAAAAAATAAAATGTTAATTTTAATTTAAAGACGTATAGTGAATTTTCTGAGACGTGCAAAAATGTTAAAATTAACACAAAACTGTTAATTTTAACATTTTTGCATGTCTCAGTGTTCGTTCGAGGAGCTCGCCACTGCCTTGTCAACGCTAATACTATCTCACATCTCGGCTCTCGGAGCTAAGATAGCGTTAGCGAATACGAACTGTATGAACAGTACCAGTGTCAAACTCCGCGATACCGAAACATTCCATACGGCAAAATTGAACAGATTCGCATTACTTATTAATCAAATTCATTTATAACTTGTAGTCTATAGACTTCAAGTTATAATTTTTTTTGTAGTCTATAGACTACAAGTTATAAATTTTTTGCCATCAATAGCAGCTATGATTGCTATTGATGGCAAAAAATTTACTTTACTTAAGATGGCAAAAAATTTAATTTATTTATTCCAAATTCCTAATTTATTAATTTACATTATTCTTTACAATAATTTCTAAAAGCGCATGTTTCGACTATGCGCCTTGACTTTCTTCTTATCTTCGAAACTCTTAGATGAGCGTATGTATCTGCAAGAACGATAGAGATTCTGCTGAACAGCACCAATCCATTCGTTCACATTGAACGTCGTAACCGCCTCACTGTGACATCGAACAGGTAAACACCGTGCTGTGTTACGTTTTGTGGTTCTTGCATCGCGGGTTTTCCTGCGTCTCCGTTCGTAGGCAGAAATTCCTCTCCACGTCATAGAGACCTTCGCAGCGTGTCGGAGGGACCGGTCATCCAGCATGCCAAATATCATGTTGGAAATTTCAGTAGGTAACTTCTTGATTACATCTAATTTTGTTACCGTAAAGAAATTGAGGAACGCTTCATACATTCTCCTGAAAGCTTCCATGTCTTCCTTGTGCGACTGCAAAATGAAGAGTGGCTCTCTCGGCGGTTCCGAGGGATATTTATCTAAATCCCCTACCACCTTTCTTGCCACCTCTCCGCGATTATATCCCCATCATCACCCCCCTCTCAGCGTCGAACCTTCCCCCCCCCGCGGCCAAAAAAGTCCACTAAACGTCTTTAAGTTAAAATTAACATTTGATTTTTTACAGTGTATTTGTGCAGACATGTACAAAATACGCAAATTTGTACAAATATGCACAATATACACAATAAATATGCATTTTTACTATTTTGCTTTTTCAATAAGACAAATTTCTATTTTAATATTACTTTCCAATCTGCTTTCTAAAGATATACGAGTATATAATAATTGCATAAGAATCCGATGTCTAATAATAATATATGTGCAGCAATAAATGCGCTGCACACGTGAATTATCACGTAAATATTTCTTTGAAAAATTTTTTTGGGTTTATTATAACGTTCTATTATTGATTTTTAAAGTTGTTTTTTTATAAAATTTTGATACCGTTTATTACTCTTATACACCCGCAAAAAAACAAGCTCCTTTTGTGTAAGTAAGTAAATATACTAGATTTTACGAGTAAGTAAATATATCAGCAATAAATCTATTATAAGTAAGTATAACTAGCCTTTCTTCCAAAATTGTTGAAAAGAAAGTGTTTACTCATTACTGACGTTATCTTTTCTTCAAACTGAATTTCTGATAACAGGCAGGTATTCAATAGCACTAAGTAAATAATCATAAATAGCTTTTAGAATATGTAGAAATTACTTTAATACATAAAAATATTTTAGAATATCTTAAAAGACCACAGAAATATTTTTATTATTATGATTAGAGTGTACTACAGCGATAAAAATATTCCGATGTAAGCATATTTCAAAAACTTCTTTTCCAAAGAGATTCGTGGGGAGAATCGCATTAGACTGGTAAATTCTGAATCTGTCTGCTCCTCTTTTTCACGTTCTTCGCGGATCCTCCCCTTTCACAGTCAAAAGGATCCCCACTAACTCCCGTGAAATTTTCAGCCGTCCCTTTAACTTACCCTTTACGTTCGTCCTTTCCTCCGGAGCAGCCCCCTCGCCAATCTTCTTCCTTCGTTCTCTACGGTTTCTTCCTTGAACCCTCCGCTCTAAGGATGTCGGTTTTACTTCCAAGAGTAATATAACAAGAGCGTCTAAGGGCAGGGTGGGTAGAACGGAGCGCAGACGAAGTTTTATTAATTTCGAAAGTTCCCAAACTGATAATTAGATCCCCGTGGACTCGGGCGCCAAAGGCGAAGGAACTTAATTTCCGAAACGACCGGCGGGGCGGTTTTCTGTTTGGCTTTTACGGCGTTCCACCGGGACGATCTTGTCATCGAGCAAGGATTACCATATTGTTGATTGAATCAAGTCAGCGATATTCGCCTATCTTTCAGTGAACTGTTATCAGTGCCGTGTTTTCGCTAGTTTTTCTGAGAACTTCGTCAACTACATTCTCGAATAATTTTTCCAGTTCAATTACGAGAAAATAGGTTGAAAATAAATTTATAGAGATTTCAAAAACAAAAATTGAATTTTTATATGCTGATTATTATCTTTGGGTTTGACTGATCTGTATATTAATTCTCAAATAACATATAAAATAATTTTATATATAACAACAAACAATCCGTAGAAAAAAGTTAAATAATTGTCTGTAAATTATACGAAATATTATCTGATCGAATAATTGTCCTGAAAATCTAAATTGAAATTTATATAAAATATTAAGATAAATAATCAATGGCATAAAAATATACTGTATACTTTGCTACCAGAGAGGATTGTAAATTTTGCAAGTGCCAGATATTAACGCTCTAACAAATATATTAAAAACATTAAAATTTAATTTAATATTTTGATTTGAATGGCGAAGCGAATTCCGTTGCTTTAATTCTCATTATACACACTTTTCGAGCCGTCGCGGCGATGTCATCGTCGTGATTCTCGAATCGACGACGTGCGGACGAGCATAATGCCGCGTACACGTGAGCACACGACGGGGCGTCTGTCTTTCTTTCACCCCCGTCCCGGCAGAGAACACAATCAGACGTAGCTGTATTCGGTACTGTGAATGTTGACTCGAAGCATATTTGTCTAGCAATGGAGGAGCGTAGCCTGCAGGGGGTCGGGGATGTGCGCGCGCGCGCGCGCGGGGCGGTTCAAATATTGTGTCGTTTCATTGAGCACACCGTGGTGCGATCAGAGTCGCATTATTTTGACTTTATAAAAAAAAGGGAAAAACAGCGGCAATATCGATGTCAAAATGAATAGCCTTTTTTATATCCTCTCCCATCCCCCCTCGTCTTCACTGTACTTTCCACACGTCCGTTTGCGGTTTTCGACATTATTAGCACTGAATCTTCGTTCTCCCTGATGGTTTTTCCCGATATTGTCCACGAGGCGAATTTATTTTGTTATTCCTAACATTTACATTTTTCCATAAAAATAATACAGGAAAAATAACTATCGCTGTGATAATCGTGGCGAATAACACCGCGACATGAACCAATCACGTGAGTAAATTACTTGCAGAAAAATGAGTGTACAAATATTTAAGCGGGATGTGTATATAAATGAAACCTATTGCAATTGCGCTCGAAAATACATTTGATAAAAATAATTGCGTAATGTTACGTGCGGAAAGTTATCATCTGATGGCTTGGAAAATTGCGACCACGAAATTGTGGCGGGACGTAATTTAAGTCACGCGTATTTTTAACCCCACGATGCACAAATAATATATGAGCCACATTAATCTCACGGGAAGTAATAAATCGAACATTAAATCGTATTTCGTTTTGGTTAATAGATTTTGATCGTAGATCTTAAAAAAAGTATTTTGATCCTTAATTATATCGTATATATCATTTGATAAATTTTAAGGATATCTTCGAAGTTAAGATCAAAATGACGTCAAGAATCATTTCAAATCAACCATTTATGATTCATTTTAACGTCATCTTGACGTTATCGTGTTCTGCTTAGGAATACAAGATATTAAAACTTTCTGTTCTATCTTTTAAATTTTAACCGTTTAAATATATTTTTTATTTTTGCGTTTCTTGTCGACTTTAATTGTTAGCTATATTACGTGATTTTATCATTATATTAGATTACTATGATTTACTGAGATTTTTCACGATTCGCCTATTCAAGATAAAGTCGTTAGACTGCTGCGTTGTAAAGCCATAACTGAAGCTCGAATTAAGTCCCGCGAATAGGTACATACCGATTCGTTTCGGGTCCTCAGCCGCGTGTAATCCTGGCGTTACGAACTTATGAGACGCGGATTACATACCGCTACGCAAACCCATAACGCAAACCTGAATTTCGGGGGCGCTACCAAAACGGCGAAGAGGACGACGCCGCGGATGAAAGGGGGGAGGCCCCGCTATAATAGGGTCCCGCGATTCTCAGCGACAGTAGCATGCCGCTAGTAGGTATACGTATCTGCTTAAACACCACGTAGAGCGTAACACACGTAGTTCGTCCCGGGGAAAGGCGGAGCCAGACCTAGCCAACCAGAGACGAGAATTTCCATTTTAGCTCCTCTCGCAGGACCAAATGCACGCTGGGCACGCTTCCTGCTCCTCTCTGTAAAAGTCCTGCAGCTACCATAAATCCATCACGGCTGCTTGCGCATTACGCTGCATCTCCCTGGATCCCGCGAGAATTTAGCCAGCAACTTTAAAGAAGAAGTATAGCTCTTTGTGCGATGGTCGAAGTATGTATATCAATTTTGATTGATGTGTTTAGAAAAATAATTTATATGTTTTTAATTTGGAGTGACAATTTGGAGTGAGATAAATTAAATTAAGTAAATTATAGTTGTATATCAATGCAAATGAATTACTTTGAAATACATATATGCATTAATTATGTAATTTTTATTTAACTTGTAATTTATCATATAACTAAATTAGGTATATATATATATTCTAGAATTATAAAAATTCTACCACAAGCCAATATTGTTTAAGATAGTTTTTAAATTGATTTTGTTTAAAGTTCTTATATACCTATAATAGTGATAATTAGCTTTATGCTAAAAGCTACACAGCTTTTCTCAAATGATTTCAGTTCGTATTGTGCACAAAATGTCGGCACAGATCCACGTAGAAGGTAAATCCACGATGCCATCGAATTTCCGCAATTATGTAGCGTTTGAAGGCAATGTCGCGAATTCACGCTTGGCGAAGCGTACGCTTGCCTTCGCTTTCTGGACTCCACTTCTTGGCGTCTACTTGCGCTACCTTTTCCGATAAGAACCACCGACATAGATCGTTCTGATGATTCGCTCACTGTGCGCTGATGCCGAGTTTTCGCGTCTCCTGAGAATTCCGACATTTTATGCAACTAGGAATAAAATGGAAGGAAAAGAAATATTTCGCGTAAAATCTGTAAAATTCGATCTTTTTATAAATTCAATATGGCAAACAATGGAAGCTAACTTCAAAAGAAGCAGTAAAATATTAGTTATAATTAAAAACTAATTATTTTGAAATTATAATGATAATAAATTAATTGATATCTATTAGAAGAATCCTTATTAGTATATTAAATGTTTTAAATAATTTTCTCTTAGTTTGTTTATGATAAAAAGAATTCACGCGAAATTTTAATCTTCACTTTGAGAAAGATTAAAATTACAAAATATTTTCTCTGCATACTTTTATTTCAACAACGCAAATATTTTCATGCATCTTTCTTTATGTTATAATTTATTATATTTTAATTTACACTACCGTTTATAAAAATTTGCGACACATGACGTGCAAGTAAAATTAATTTAATGCCTTAATACATTAATGCTTTAAAACTAAAATATAAATTGTTCCAATGTAAGATTTTTTTAAATTAAAATTTATTTTTAATCGTCGTATAAAACTTACTGTTAAAATTTCACAGAGAAGTCATATAAGTTTAATAGAAAAGAGAGAAAACTGAATCAGTAAACGTAAATTTCTAAAATGTTGGAAATGGAATCATCAAAAATTTCCTTTCTGGTACATAATATTGCTATAATTTTTCACTGTTTTGTATTCCCTCCCTCCGGACTCTCTTTCCGTTAATCCTCGTTTTATCGAGTTTGAGATACTGGATATTTTCGAGAAAATCCGACTGCACTTTCCGAAAGGCGTACGACTGCATTATCGTCCGGCACAAGCCGGGGTTCGTAACATTAAGGCTCGTGGATGGAGGGGCCCAATCGCGCAAAAACCAACCGACAGCTGAGTGTACACAGGGGCCTGTCCTGGCGTTCTGCCTCCCTTTTGCTCCCAGGACGATTCGGGTTCTAGCCCGGACTCGTCGTCGGCGTCGTTCTCGTATCCCTGTACATATGTCGGCGCACCTCGGGACCTATACAAACAGCTGGTATTCATCGGCCAGCACGTATATATCGGCGCACCGTCGCACGTCGTTTCGAAAGCGCATGATTTAATGGGAGACATTGAAGCTGCATTGTAAATAATCGTCATGATGTTGCTTTCGTACCGAAAGCTATCGTCTTCCGCGAGAGCTTTCTTTCGTGGCGTTTTCTAGGCAAAAGATAAACTGGATATCTTGGAATCCTGACATATTGATAATTGTTATTACATAGAGATTGAAATGAAAAAATAACATGACCTATGTTATTTTATTTGATATTTTTTAAGAGTAAATTTTATACAATTTTATGTTATAAATAATATGATCAAACATATATTTGCTCTTAAAAAATATCTAATAATTTTTTTGTGGTTTGGTTTAATTAAGTATACTTGTGTGATCCTTTAGAATATCGCATAAAAACGAATATATTATAACATTTTTTTTCAATTAAAACACAAAACATCAAATATTCATTAATAAAAAATTACAGCATACCAAAATAAAAGAACTTGTGGGTATACCACTTTAAAAGTGTATACCCAAATTATAACAATTTATAGAAAAAATGTTGCATTTTGTAAGTTGTCATTGAGGTAATTACACTATAGCATGAAATATAAAATTATTAGTTATCTTTTGTCTGTAATAGAATAAAACAAAATTTAAAATTTGATGATATGAATTAATTAATTTGACTCAAATTAATTTAAATTTCACTAAAAATGTATATTAGATAATTATCAACAGCAATCTACAGATTGCATTATTTCTATTGTAAACTGATCTGTATAAGCACAACTAAATCAAAGCTAAAAAATTGTTGGATGTAAGCACGTTATAAACCTACATTCTGATCAACCCTCTCACGAACGCGCGGAGCGGACGTAAATTTCGGTTGGGAACTCAACAGCAATATTTCATGGCGCTTTGCTGCGATGCGGGATAAAGCTCCGCTTTTCGGGGTTGTAGGGACAGAGGAGCGTAGAGTGGATCCGGGATACGGAGGGTAACAGGGGATGCTGTGCGCAGCTATAGCTTGTAAGTGAATTTTATTGCGCGATTATATTGAATCCCTCCGAGCCACCAGCTACTGTCAAGCCACCCCCTCACTTTTGCAACCCCTGAAGAGGTTCCTGGTACGGTGTTCAAACATCCAGCACGTTAATTCGAAATTCGTCTGCGTCACTTCCTTGCACCGACGTAAGACGGTGTTTTACTTCTTCCTTGTGTTATACTGGTTACGCGGTCGCTAAGAGATGCGTTTCGCAGACTTTGCTGGGCTAAAGTGGAGATAAAATGATTTCGTGTTGAAGGTACGCGAAGTTAGTTAATTAGATCGTCGGATATTAGTTGAAATTTATTGCGGTAGAGAAAATATTGCAATGTTACAATAATATTTATTATTATTGTATACAAGTTTACATTAATGCTTGTCATTATTATATTATCTTGTTTTATTTTTTAATAAAAGAAAAAATCAATATTTACGAGTTGAATTTCGTAAAAATTGATTTTTTTTTGTTAAAAAATTGTAACTCGATGTTTAAACTTCTTTATAAAATGTATAGCGGTATGATTATTAATATTTTTATTTTAAAAATAAAAATATTGAATGTACTGTTAATACTGGCTGTAGAATATTTGTTGTTATGTAACCGTTTTAGAAAAATATACAATAATTTTCGCGAAAACATGAACTATAGCCGAAAATACCGTTATGAAAGTAACCGCGGCATGTTGTTTTGAGCATACCTCGAGACTTTATTTCAATGGTGAGCAATGCTTTTGCGCCTCGGGGGCGCTTTGCGATAGTCGACATCAGCGGATACCAAATCGAAATCTCTGCCCATAGGGTTGTTTGCACGTTGGATCACGACCTCCATGGCAAAATTCACCATAGCTAAACCCTGGCATTCCCAGCGGCACATGGCTCCTTATCGTCACAGAGATTTCTCCTTCACGAGCGAGCGCACTTCTTGCGATTCGCCTTCCCTTCCGGCAAACACACCGCACAATTTCTGCGCACGTTGTAATTTAGTAAAGAACCAGGTTGTGTAATACACTGTGTATATATCTAATATTAATTCTTCAGCGTTATGCAGGGTGAATCAAAATTCACGCGAATTTTGTACGGAATTCTTCGATCAATTTGAAATCCATTTTTGTTTAACAAAATTTTCTTTAAGGAGCATTTCCTCTTACAATTCTCTTTTTAATACAATGTTTCGATTTTCATTAAGTTTGAAATTGAAATTTTTTCCATTTCATTTATTTATAACTAATTAAGGAATAAGTTTTTGTTATTCATTTGTTAGCAACAAAATTTATAAAACCTTTTTTAATATTTCAACGTTTTTGATAAAGAAAAAATCTCTCCCAATACGTGAAAAATATTTCAAGCAAAAGACGAAATAGTGTAATATCGCCTCGCGGTTATTTCGAAGACTGAATTTGTCATATCGGAATTAAAACTCGAGAAGGGGTAGTCAGAGAATTAATTCATCCCGCCTCCCGTTTCGCTTTGTACTGTCCCATCTTTCTGGGGAGTAACCGGCTTCTGCTGCTGCTGCTGCTGCCTCTTTCAAGAAAGACCAATAAAATTGTCGCAGAGAAAGCTTATTCCTTCCATCCTTCGGAATGAAGCGGCATCCTTGCTAAACTTCCAGCTCTTTTGGTGGATCGCTCCACCAAAGTGAAGTGATATACTTATTTCGTTTGTGATTCATATATCCTGAATTTTCTTCTTCTTTCTTCTTTTTTAGTCCGCGGGTTTCAGCCTCTAAACGGTGACTCAGTAACCATGCAATCCAGTTGGCTTTTCAGGAGAGGGATTTTGAATTTTGTGATTAACTTTTGTACCATTTCATATTTAAGTACGTGTATCTATCTTCTTGTATTGTAATTGTTAAGTGAATTCTCATATATATATCTGTCGCCATTTGCTTTAAGTAAATTCGCTTTTTAACCGTTTATGATCTACATCTTCTTTATGTCTTTTTATGTAGGCTAAATCTTTTTAGCAAAAACGATTTTTTTGCATTGCTGCAAGATCAAAAGTCACATTTTTTTTAGTAATAAATGATTATCACAGTATCATAAATTTCTATATTATATTTCAATTTTTCTTTTAATTCTTCATATTTCTTTTCTGCATTTCTAATTGAGATCTACAGTTTAATGTTGTTAATACTGGCATTAACTATAAAAATATATACGTATACGTATATACTTGTGTATATGTGTGTGTATGCAGCATATTTACGATCTTCTTGACGTTAAGTCCGCATTAAAATCACGACATTGATGGTCGTATTTAAATACAGCAGATCGGATGTGCGGACGATTATAGTTCCGTATGATTTTTAATAAACACCGATCAGACAGCCAGATGTATCGTATGGTGCTTGACTCGATCCGATACGAAGGGCCACTCGTTCGGTTTATAGCTGGTGCCACTCGTGACGCACAAAACTGACGGATGGACAGACGTGCACTGTGCGTCGAACACATATTACTTGTGGGAGCGTACCGAACAAAGCTGTGCCATTGTTTCGTACCGTCAATAATCCACTTGCCGCGACTTGGAGGACTCGGGCGCACGGCACGGGGGCGGCACAATTGGAAAAAGGCACGGAGGAACTCGGGAAACCAGAACGCCCACCCTCCGTGAGGAAGAAAAGGGAAGACAAATCGTCGGGGTTTTGAAGCCAACCGTTCGTTTAAGGATTGCGGTGCTCCTCGAATGTTGTTGTCGTATTTTTATTCGACCTATGATAGTTTTTTGCATGGGACTGTGAAAGTTCACGCTAATTATTGACGTATACAACATTTTCAAGATAAAATACTTATATCTGTATTATTAATTGATTACATTTATCTTTGTAACTGAGCCTTCACCCAAATGTTATTCACATCAGTTCTTTGTAGTTTTAATAATAGATAATAATTACATTTCTTTGGGTACAATAGTTTTTTAAGATAGAGAAATTAAAAATCATGAAATATAATATAGGCATGGATGTATAAATATGAAATTAAAATTAAAATTTAATTAAACATTTTACATTTCATTTTATACATTCTCTACAGCATTTTTACATACTATAAAAAATTCAAGTTACTTCACTTGACACTGCCAACGTTCATAATTATGAAAATAGAGTGTAGTTATAGTACCCTTTTAAAGGAGTCGATGTTTCCGCACCAATTTTCTTGGAAAGAACTTCTCGGAAAAATTGAGAGAAATCCTCGATCTTCCACTTCCATGCAGAAAACTTCACGGGCTACTCAACGGGACGGAAAGTAGTAATTTAGACCTAATATTTAACAATCTGCGCAAATATATTTTACTAGCTCTGTTAATACAATAAGGTCATCGTTTCCTTTTGCTCTCAATGCTACTATGTAACATTCAGTCGGCAGAACGAAAGAACGAAATTGGAAACAGTGATTTTTGGCACATCGATTTGCGTAGAAAAATATTTTTATCCCTTGTAATTATTTGCGATTAGAAGTATACTTTATATTACGTACATCTTAGTCGCGTTTAAGAAAACTTGCGATTTATATTATATATAATCATACGTACCAAAGAAACAAACGTTGTTCTGCTCTCAGGCATTATTATTCTTTGATTTATTTTTTGGAGCCTGTCAATTCTTTTATTGTAATCATATGTAGTAATGATTTATTATTTAAAAACGGAAAAAGATGATTACTATAAGTTTTCTCATAAAATCTGTAATTCTCGAAGCATATTCGATCAATTTTGAACATTCTACAGAAATCGTGAGCACTATAATTGCTCACTAATAACGGGAGATCTCTGCTTTCACGGCAAAACGCCGGGAATTAATCCACCGTTTGTTTTTCGAGACGTCCAATCGCCAAAATGATAAGCAAACAACCAGAGCGCGCGTCGAATCCGGCCACATCCTGGATATCGGCATTGCCATCATGGCAGGAAGAGGATCCGGAGCGTCAGCAATCGAATGATTAAAGACGGCTTCACTTCGGTTACTCTGTCTTGATAGGGCGAAACTCCCGACGGAAATCAGAATCGCCGGCCATCCTGGCGGATTCCCTCTTTCTAGACACCAAGATTTCTCTTCGTTTTCATCCCTCTCTTCCCTCGTATCTTTCCTTTCTCACTCCGACTTAAGCCTCATCCCCCCTTTGCTAGAACCATCCCCCGAAGTTGCCCAGCCATCCAAGCTCGAGCTCCTTCGAAACTCTCTGCATCCCTCTCGGCAAACAGCGGGCTGCTCCAAGTATCGGAACAGAGCTCTGAAGTATGTGTACATATATATACATATGTGCAAATATATATTATATATAGATACATATATATATACCTATATATATTTTTTTATATAAAACATGCGTGTGCGTATTGGGGATGAGCGCTCCGCGCTTGGGCGAAGAGAAATATCGATTTATATATAACAGCAAGAGTTTTCAAATCAGTACATGCTTTCATCTCTTGCATATTACACAGAAAATGATAATCATAATCAATGATAATTATACAGTCAATAACATATGACATTTACATATATATAACATAAGATTCTTTAATCCTGTACGTAATATAAGAGATTAACCGGGATACTAGAACAGTAAAAGATTAAAAAATCTCTTGGAAAAAATTGAACATTATTTATAATTTTAGATATTATTTTATTGTATAACTGTACACCTTGTATAAGTATGTATACCGCATGCATGTGTAATTAACGTATACGTGAAGTTTGTCATTTATGATAGATGCATCAAACTTCAATGGATTTTGGCATTTTACATTCTTCAGGATTGGCATTATGAATCGGTTGGTTATGTCCGATTGTAACGAATATTCTCGTAATAAATCACACTTTAACAAGAATGGTGCGTCGGTCTGCCTTGGTTTACGACCTGCTTCGTATCGAGCAGCCACCCGATGGTTTTTCCAAGAAGGAGATACTGACGCACATCAGCGACAAATATGACATAGCGATCGGTAAGGCTCTTCGGAGAGACATCACCGTCGCTTTGCGCCGTGGCCTGGACTTCGGTATACTCGCTAAGAAGAGAAACAAATTCAGGTGCCTTTTCCTCGGAAAGTTCTTTTAGTAAATAACTGAAGATTCTCCAGAAAAATCTCCGAGCGAAACTTATATAACTAATTCTGCAAAAGCAGCTTTCAATAACTTCCTTCTCGATAAATCTTTTATAGTTATTATTTATTTTAGTAAGCTATAAATTCCAATAATATCGTAAAAAATATAATACTACTATTATAATTTAAAAAATATAATATAATTAGAAATCATATAAGAATAATAATTTTTAGGAAAATGATGTATAAAGTATCTTTGTAAAATTGTAATTAAAAAGTTATTTATATAAATTATAAATAGGTATCATATTAGGGCAACAAATATCTTAACATTTATACAAAAGTTTATAATTTTGAAGAATCCAATAATTACGTATCTTTCTTCAGTATTTCATATATATATGGTACATATAAATATTATTTTGATAGGTTTAATCCTGATTTTTATCAAACTACAAATTCAAGACACAATATACTATCAGAAACTACTAGAAAGAATACGAGTACAAAAAAGAGGAAGAGGAGCAGTAAGAAGAAAGCAACTGGCAGATCGAATGTAACTAAAGGACGGCGACAGCAACGAAGACGATCTTCGAATCGTGAAAGTAGAGATCGTAAACAATCGAATCCACGACCTAAATTGCCCAAATCGCCTTCGTGGTCGCCGAAAAGACGACTCCTCATCGAGGAGCCTATACCGAAGGTCAAACGTTTCTAAATCAGAATAGACCTCTTCATTTATAATTTTTATTAAATTACGAGTATTCAATATTCGTTTAGATAAATACGAAATCGGCTATCATAAAAACAAATTTGTATAATCACGTTAAATATGCTTATACATCATATAATATAATTTTATATACTATTTTTATTGTTAATGCTATGTATTTGTGAGTACATTTATGCGCATCGTAAATCATGAAAAACAATTTGTCTTGGTATAAATAAATTCTCTTTTTATCTATGTTTTAATAAGCTTTTGTTAAAAAAATTGTTATTATATTACTTTTATTGTCTTTAGTTTTGAATTATTCTTTATATTGACACTTGAAAGATAAAAAGAAGAATGAAGATAAATGAAAAACATGCAGGTGAAGTACAATGATGTAGTTGCGATAACACCTGTATTATGAAATAGCTTTTAGTCCCACGCAATTAGTCATGCTGACTTTGAATTCTTTGATGAATCCAGTAACGCATTGCGAAAGTAACCAGATTGAAGATGTGCGTCGGTGTGAACAACCCCAAGAATCCTGCCGAGGAGCTTTGGCCAGTTTATGTCTTTTCAAATCGGTCCGACGCACTGGCCATGGCTAATCGACGGACAAATTGATCCACCATAGCTTCGAAGATCCTCGCGGTACGCGGGTGCAGTTCCTTCTCGGATCATCCCACAAGATTACAAGGATCCGGGATCTTGGATTAGTCGCATCGTTTGAAGCAGTCTCGCTTAACAGGATCGCGATCTAGCTCGACGGAAGATTAATTTCATGGGAACAGATTTGTCGATCGCGAACGTATTGAGATAGATGATTTCCCGTTAATTGTATTTAACATTTCGATCGTTCGCAAAAGGCCGAGAAGATTTTCTCAATCTTCCGGATCAATATCCGGTTTCTTTCAATTTTCCGTTATGATAATATGTCTGAAATAAAAAAATTTACACGAAAGGAACAATTTTGAAGTATCTAAAAATTTAACTGGATACTGATCTGAAAATAATTTTTTTGAATCATCAAAATAATTACGTGGGAATCTCAAGCATGATAAACGATACTGCAAAAAGTTTTGATATTCTATAGTCATCAATTTAAATATCCTACATAATTATATTGATGATTCAATAAAATATTTTTAGATCTGTATATCTAGTTAAATTTTTAGAAACTTCAGAAAATTATCTTTTCCGTGCAATAATGGTACATAAATAATATTTTTCTTCTTTACTAATACACTAAAAATATGATGTTACGCGAAAAGAACGTTTGCTGAAATATTAAAAAATTTAGTTAGATATAGATCTGAAAATAAATTATGTTGAAATGTTGAAATAATTATGTAGGACATTCAAATTGATTAATAAAAATATTTTGCAGCATTGCTTATCATGTTTGAGTTCCCTACATATTTATTTTGATAGTACAACAAAATTATTTTCATTTTTATATCTACCTACATTTTTCAATACTATGGTAAAATCATTCTTTCTGTGTGCATAATTGTATTCTTACAGATTTTATAGCTACGATAAGTGTCATTTTCTGGATTAGTATCCTTAATTATTCCAGAAAGCTTTATACTAATTGTTTCCAATGTAACCATTGCAGTTCACGCTTCGATTTCTGTTTGCGCTGCACGCCCGTGAATGCAGCTCGCGTTTGGCGTCCGACTTGTCAGTAAGTAATTAGCTACTGTAATTTCTCGCGTTCGCCTAATGCCGTCGGCTCATAGAATAGCAACCCCCAATGGCGATAAATATTTCACCTAGCGTACACCGGGTTCTCGTAAAGAGCTGCTGTATTGTTGTGACGCAACAATGAGCGGGTATATCGTAAGCATTGACAGCAACGTGCTCTTTTGTCCGCAAATTACACGTTGCGTAATATACAACGGTAGGCGCGGGCCACTCGGGCCTCTTCTGTTCGGACCCCTATCGGATCAAGGGTGGCGGGGCGAGCTCGTAAAATCGTAAAGATGACCAACATATGTTCGACTGTCCTAACTAATCAATTAGTGATCGGATAATCACACGGTCCGACGTGCGTCGCTTTCGATTGAGGGTCTCTCGACAGGAAGGAAACGGTTTTCCGATCCGTTCCGTCGCTGGCCTTACGTGTGGTTTTGATTTTTCCCAGGATTAATTTCGTAATCTTTTATGAGGATTATGAGATTCTCCGAGAATTAAATTGAAATTCTGCGCAAGTTATTAACTCCTTTCTCTTGAGAGAAATGTCATTAAATACATATAATCCGCCTTTAATTCTAACGAAAAAAATTAATAATGTAAAAAATATGCTTATATTAATTAATTTGTGATAATTAATTATTTACAGTAATTAATTTTTAATAATTAAATAAAATGAATAACATACTTCAGATTTGAAATTAGGTAAATTTTCATAGTACCGTATTATACAATATAATATTTATATTGATCGGAACTATTTATAACGTTGCGTGTACTACAAATAAGTAAATAAAATTCAATAGCAAGAATATGAGATAAATGAACAAAATTTGATGCGGCAATGAGGTCCGAGGTTAACAACCCCGTATCTCATAATCACGCGATCGACGTGAGGAAAGGTGTCCACACAGTTAGACATAAAGAACATCGATACCTCGCATCTGCTCTCCATTATTTTTTTCACCTTAGTATCGGCCTGTTATAAATATTTCAATGAACAAGTGCATCTTGAATGAGGGGGGGGGGGAGGAGACCGAACTCGAAACGATGGAATGTGGTCTTTATATCGTTGTGCATTGTCCACCAATCAGTCGTCATTTAACTCACTTTTCGCCGAAAGAACACAGTTCTTTCGAGAGTTAAGTCCGTGTCATGCGAGACCTCCCGCG
This sequence comes from Mycetomoellerius zeteki, assembly GCF_001594055.1. Taxonomy (NCBI): domain Eukaryota; kingdom Metazoa; phylum Arthropoda; class Insecta; order Hymenoptera; family Formicidae; genus Mycetomoellerius; species Mycetomoellerius zeteki. The sequence continues at coordinate 2,002,509 of NW_017255933.1, forward strand.
TGCGAGGAATAATCGTCATTGTTCTCCTTCGGTGAACGCTGCATTTCCGACGCGGTCGGAAAAGTGATACACGCATAGATGCATCGCGGTACGTTTCGTATGTCCGGGCGCGTGCCGCAGGTGTTCTCGATTCTTATCGAAATGCTCACGGCTGTTCTTCATCGCGGCGCTCGCGTGGGTCAACTTCCGACACGTGTCACGAGACAATGTCCATTTCCGGCCTGCAGAGTGACGGGCAGTCGTCGTTATTTTCAGTTGCTTTTTATTTCATTACGTTCCATATTGGAAAATGAAGTACTTGTAAACATGTAAAGAACAAGTTACATAAACTAAAAGAAGATGATGCAAGTAGTATTAATTTAGACGGCACAATTTTGGTAATTATCGTAAAATGCCCGAAATTAATTCTTCTACTGTTCCGTGTTACTTAACGTCTATTTGTTGGGAGCTTAACGAAACAATGATGAAAGATTGTTGATCGTAAAGACTGGTAATTACCGTACTAAAGTCATCGTATACGTGTCGCAATGGGTCAGTTGAGGGTCGAATGAACGTTAAGGGTCATGCAACAAAGAACAGGCCCATGTCGTTTCGAATGTCCTACCAATTAGGAGGCCCATTGTTACGCGAAGTCGGTTCATCCTATTGGCGTCAACACGTGATATACACTGCGAGATATATTGCTGCCCTCCTTTTGGGACCTACGTGCACGCGCGCTTGTCACGTCCCATGAGTCATCTCACAGCTTTTAATCGGGCCTCGTTAACGTGAATAAACGCCACGCGGGTCTACGCAAACTCATCGGCATCGTTAGCATCCACGACGGGTAAATATCGAAGCGCCAGCCTGAAATCGGAATCAGAATGTGCGAATCGCTGCCCGCGAGTTAAGAGTTTCGGCGCGCGTTACACATTCTGGCTAATACACGATGAACGACCGGTTGTTGAATGAATGATCATTGAGCCGATGTTAATAATTAATTTACCGTATAAGAAGTAGGGGCAGAGGAATTGAAATCATATTTATGACAGAAAATGATATAATTGATAATTTGTCAGTGCTAAAAATACATGGAAAAGATTTTGATGAAGTATTTAAAATTCGATTAGACACAAATCTGAAAATAATTTTGTTGAATCATCAAAATAATTATATAGGAAACTCAATGATGAGGGTAATGCTGCAAAAAATGTTGATGTTCTAGCAATCAGCTTGAGTGTCTTACATAATTATTTTTGATAGTTCAAACAAAATTATTTTCAAATCTGTATCTATATATAGCTGAATATTTAGATACCTCAATAAAATCGTCCTTCGATTTGTGTAGAAATTTGTTTGATTATGTAAGACGTATTCTCTGAAGCTTATTTTCCTGAGAAAGATAATGTAAGAAACTACGTAAAAGATAACATAAAGAACAGGCAATAAATTATCTGAAAATATCTTTTGAATGAATAGCTGAGGTGTTCTATAATTGTAATATTTTTAAAATGTTTGTCAGTGAATTCGATAACAACGTATTTCTTAAGACAGGCTTCACCTCCAAAATGACATTATCTTTATGTTATCATATTCAAGATTAGCCTTAGTAGTCATATGTTTGTTCTGCACGTGTACCATGGAACTTTCTCTGCATATCTTTCTTTGACCCTCTACTGAACTTCCTATTTCTCTTCTACCTTCCCTTAAAGAACTTTCACAATGGTTTCTCGTAAAATTACAATGTGAAAAGCTTTTACTAGAATAGACTTTTTGACGACTTTTTATTTTCCATTCTTATATACGTACTATTACTTAATACTTTTTTAATGAATTCTCACAAATCGTTTATTAGAATTAAAATTTTTGTTTAAATAGACAATATTTTTAATTTGCCTATGGTACTTCCGAGATATGTGATAAAAAAAATATAAGAGCACGTTGAACTTCATAAAATTATTTGCAATTCAAATAATAAATAATATTTAACAGCAATATATTTAAATATTTAAATTGTACCTCTTCTTGTCGGTATATCTTATTGAAACATTAAATAAACTTGATAAATCATTATTAAATATATATCGATCGTTATAATATTATTAAAATATTAAAAACGTTGATTCGAATATAAAATAATAAAAAGAAAGTTGTCACAATGTTGGGGGGGGGGGGGGGG
>NW_017255933.1:2004680-2006420 GCF_001594055.1 Mycetomoellerius zeteki
CTGTTGCGTTATATTATAGCTGTTACCGAAACCAAGGCTGAAGAAGGCTATCTCAGAAGATTTCTCAGTGCTGAGAAGGCGATAACGCGGGCCTGAATAAACAGTAACGCCTTTACTTACCTTAGGATGTGGGATAACACCAATTGGTGGTGAGTGGAACATATATCTCTGGGATATTAGCTACGTGTTAGCAATATTAACCGCTTCAATAAATCATGTATTCAACCGTTATAAGCGGTGGCAAGTGTTATATAATGTAACAGCTAATGATAACTGTATAATTAGATGCTATATATAATTACATTACCATGCGTATATAAAAGAGTTCTTAAATAATCAAGTAAAAAGCAAAATTCAATTTCTGAGTTTCATTTTAGTAATTTTGAAGAACAGCAATATAAATATATAATTAATAGTATTTTATTTATATCATCCTTAAGTAAATACCCAAGATTTAAATATCTGTTTAAAGAAAGATATATATTCTCTGAATTTGTTTCTTCTTCATTATACACATTATTTCTTATTTTTCTACATCGGATTAATTAGGTTGTTGTTAATTCGTATCGGTTCTCCTACAAATCTACAGCTTCTCATTTGAAGATAGCTAATTATCCGTGTTAATAAAGGGATGTTTCTCTAACTGTATAATTCTATGGAACGTGTGTGGAGCAAGGTTGAAGAACGATTGGTCGGCATCTTATTCTCAGTTATATTGGCGAGAATGATACGCGATGTGCACGGTGAATGATGGTGAAGTATCCTATGTTAAAGTGTGAGAGAAAGAGAATGTACGCGCGCCCAGAAGAGCGAGATGACAAGGAGGTGTAGAGAAAGAGAAAGAGCGACACGGATCAAGGATAGTCTTTGCCAAATACCAATATTTGCGACCGCCCTGTTGGTACCCCTGCTCGACTCGACCTAACCCGACTTAACTCAACCGATCCGGCCGCAACTCACCTCCCGTTTACCCCCTTCTACCACCCCCTCTTCTTCCCTCCTCCTCATCGCCTGTTCACAAGCTGCCTGTGGAATTGGGAACCGCCTGACGTGCCGCGACCTTCAAAAATTGTTCAGTCTTGGTTATCATGAGGAGAATAACTCAAAGAGAATACAAACTAACGGTCACAACATAATCTTCATATGACGAACCTGTCTTTAATATGTCATTTTTCAAACTGCATTCATTCATTCTGTATTCTCTTCCTTTAACTTTTCAGCTATTTCTTCTTCTTAACTCAACTAGGCTTAGTTCTGACGGACAAGTGTGAGACATAGGGATCTAAAATTTAAAAAATTTTTCTTAGATAACAAAGTTAACAGTGTTACAACTGCTTAAAGAACTGTCGTCCTTTACATTCTCCATCATAAAGTGATGGTATTTTTTGACTTGAGTTAGATGATCTGGAGAATGGATAAATCAAAAGTATAAATACATACGTACACTTTTGGCTATATATGATCGTTATATGATCGTGCAGATTTATCCCAGTATAATCGGTTCTCCGTCTAAACATCATGTAGCGAGCTGCGAAATTGTCAGCTCATACAACGGCGACAACCCAGATTGATTTCGGGCGTGTGCCGAATAGTATCCTGGCCTCGATTGGCTTTTTGCCCGCGGGCAACCAGGCGGAGAGTAGTGCCGGTCATATTACGTGGTGTGTCGCGACGGTCGGCGGTGCGGGCATCGAGCGTGGGTCGCGTCCGATGCAATAAATAATAATTAGGCGCTAATTA
>NW_017255933.1:2006447-2006974 GCF_001594055.1 Mycetomoellerius zeteki
AAGCGAGCGCCGCCGGGGAGGATAGAAAGAGGTTGGGGTGAGAGGAAGGCAGAGAGGGAACGGGACGGCTGATGCGGCGAGGGTGGGCGAGGGTGGTTGCTCCCTGCGAGCGGAGGTAGGAAGGGGAGGAAGGGGGTTGGAAACGGGCGGTTTAATCACGTCACACACCGACGCGGTACATTGCCGGGGCGATAGTGCTCTCGCGTACCCCGAAGCACACGCCGACATCTATGCGTGCCTGTATCCGCGCATACGTAGAGGTGTGCGTTCATGAGAGTGTGCGCGAGCGCTTGCTTGTTCCGGACATGTTGACGATGTAGGGGCTAGCCTGTGCGGCCGTACGATAATACAACGAGCACGAGGGTGGATAGCGGAATTGGGGGTAGCGGCAGAGGGAAGGAGAGAGAGAAAGTGAGAGAGAGCGAGAGAGAGAGTGGCAGGGGGGCGGAAGGGCGAAAGGGAGGAAGGGAATTTCGCAGGACGGTGGTATGCGGAGGAAGAGAGAGAGAGGGGGGGGGGGGGGGGGG
>NW_017255933.1:2007012-2016576 GCF_001594055.1 Mycetomoellerius zeteki
GAACGGGTGGAGGAGTAGTGCGAGGTGGTCGATTTCACGCGGTCGATTGCTGGACCTGCAGCTCCACCCCCGTGGAGGCCGCTTTTGGCCATTCGCCGGCATACGTTCCCAACATCGTCTTGCCGCCTCGTGAAGATTGTCCGACGATTCTATGCGCGCGCGCGATGCCGATATATTTAAGTAAGATTTTATATACTAATAAGAGGATCCGTTAATTATTGAATCTCTTCGTATCATGAAGACACAAAAAATTAAATACATTACAATCTTTAAGTGCTAACAATTTGTAAATAAAAAAAATACAACAAACTTGAAAAATGTATAAATATAATACATCATGTATATTCAAGCGTATACATTAGTAATGATAATTCTGTTTGGTGTCATTTTGTCATTGTTGGATTAACTTTGTTGATTTAATAAAAACATTTTTTCTCAGTGAGAGAGAGAGAGAGAGAGAGAGAACATAAATCATTAAGTCAATTTTGGAGCTTCAATAAAAACATAATAAAAAAAAGAGCAGATTAAATATATGTGGAATAAGAAAGCTTCTGTGTTTTTCTGCGCAAAAAATAAATTCAAAGAATAGATAATCTTCTTAATAAACATTAGTTTATATATCCATGACAATTAGAAATCTAAGTTTTCCATTACTATTTATATACTGTCTTTGCAAACATTTATATACTGTCTTTACGTTAACAAGATGATCGAATATTAGGTATTGTTTGTCACTTGATATGCGCAGAGTATATCTTCGTGCAATGCTGAAAGAATTGTTAAACCAACGCGAACGTTCCTGCTTTTACCTGTAAATCGTGTGAAACTTTCGTCGCCAGAGTTTCTGCAAATATTGAAATTGGTCGCGGTGCCCGATGCGTGCTGCATTCCCCTTGAAGGAAAGACTCGAGGTCTCACGTACGACGCCATTTGCGCGAATCCGTTTCCTTGCCATTTGCGTCATCGACATGAAACGCCGACAATCTACAAAACTAGATAAAGAATACAAAGTTAAAATTAAATTGATACTTAGCTAAAATTGGTAAATTTACTGTAGTATATCATTGATAGGTATATTATTGCAGCGATTACGATCAGTCAATTTAAATATTAATGAATTCTCACATCCCTGAGGACATAATCATCTCTTATTCCTCTCCGCATGTAAAGTGATTACTCGTTGTAAATCTAACTTCAAATACCCGAGCTCATTATGAATTTAAAACTCATCACACGTACCGAAAGCCAACGAGTGAACATTTTTATGAGCGGAAAACGTTTGTTAACGCGTCGACAATGAGAAAGGAGGGAAGCGAAGAGGTGGCGAGTGAATCGGTGGACTGAAAGGGAACCGGGGAGTGGCTACGGCCGCGTATCGTAATTCCGTCGCACATTACCATTTAGATTAGTTAGATTTGCAGGTAAACAGGACGCGCGCGGCGATCGCGGAGCACAAACACGAGCGCGCTTGCCGCCCCCGTTGACATTTTAATTTCATCGTGATAATTACTTTCAAACGGATGGCTTTTTAAGTAGATTAAAATATTCCCGTACCGCGCGCACGTCCACATTCGTATAATTAATGCACTTTCGGGCTGCGAGCGCGGTAGCGGGGTGCGGATTGGGTGACAGTGGTTGAGGAAGCGGGGATGGTAGACAGGGATTCGGGGTCAAACCAGGACCGGACGATATATTCGTCTGGCGATATATCGCCATTCGTTGGACGAGTTTTAACGACGGGCGCCACGTTCATACGCGCGAGTGATTTTAACTCGATTTTAATTCGGCGTCATACAGCCAGTTGCGCGAATTTCATTATCGTTGTTACAGTCGCGAAATAAAGTCGTCGATGAAACAACGACACCTCCACTGTTCATTATATTTAGTTATTAGCAGATCTTATTTGTCAATTGCCGTGAAGAGTAGAATACATAGAACACGCAATTTATGTTAGACAGATTATATATAAATATTGATATTTATTTTTATAAATTATTATACTTATTCATATAGTTTAAAAAGAATTTTTACTAATATAACGTATAGTTATTAACTGAATCTAATCACTGTAAAACTATTGTTGAAATGAAAAGCAGTAACTAGCCGAAAAACGCAAAGTCGAAACTTTCTTTAAGATAATATTTTTCATTCTTTTTAAATGGAACTATCATAAAAAGGTCCTTTAAAGATTTTCTTAGGAAACATTGCGTTTTTAGCGTGAAGCACTTATTGTTAGTTAAAGTAGTCAGTATTAGACATTGAATCATGCGTGAAACGACCGATAGAAAATATGAGACAATTATTGCGTTTACCGATAAACAGTTTTGTTTATACAATCGGTGCTGTTTTCGCACTCCAACGATCTCCATGCTCATCCACTGGGATTTGTATCTCCGTTTTTTTATCGCTACTTTTTTTGCTTCAATAACTATGCGATGAAACGAACTATTGGGAAAGAGAGGTGGAAAAGGGAGAGAAGGGAAAAGGGAAAGGGAGAGAAAGAGAGAGAAATAGAGAGAGTGAGAGAGCGTTTTGTTTGATAAATATATGTTTTTTATCATACGATTTTGTTAAAGAAGATCATTCAGTCAATGTCACAAAAAATATTTAGATTATATAGAATATTAAAAGATGAGGAATATATAATATTTCTTTCGTTAACATCAATCATATCGTTTTCAACATTTTGATTATTATTGGAAGATCAAAGAATAGGTAAAAATATAGACATTTTTGTTGATATTTAATACTATAATGATAATTGTTAAAACGATGCAACTTTTCACGAGAAATATTCACACCCAATTTTAACGATTATCGTCAGCGATAAATTCTCATGATTCAAATCCAACAAATTGATGTCGTCGATCGTGTGGTGGCTGTTATAGGGGGATGGTTTAAAGCCAAGACCCCTTCCCACCTTCTCCTAAGGGATATTGCAGAAGAGGTTTCGCGACAGACGGGCTGCAGCTCGAGTAAACAATGGCACCATCTCCTTCGGGCTAGGCGTAGGTGGATGGGCACGCGTATGCACGCGCGCGCGTGTGCGTGAGGTGCTTATTGGGTCCATCGGGGGTGGGGTGCGCAGAAACAACCCTCTGGCCAAACATCGCAACATCAATCAGCACCAGTCACTCGAGCGCGGACCATTGGCGCCAACATTGCGATATTGCCTGCATTTACATTTGACGAGGAAAAAGATAATGGTAGACGCGATAGTATTGCGCAATGGTGGACCAACCAGTGGCCAGATTAGATTTAAAATTGTGCAGGAAGCTGGAAATTATCGAGGCTCATTACGGAAGTTGATTATCGCCATGTTACGGTCCGTCTAATTACGTGTTTCTGTGCTTGCATGTACCGTGACGGAATATTTCATTAGGCAGGAAAATTTCATTAAAAAATTCGCGCAATTACAAAATCTGTAATTGATTTTACAAAATCGCGGAGCGCGACAAACTTGCGTGCGGGAATGTAATTGTGCAATTTTCCGTTCGCTTAATCGTTACGGGAGAATAAATTGAAGTACGATGAGGAATGTAAATAATGTATATTTATCAAACGTGGCGGAAATCATGTAACAACTAATTACGAATCGCCTGACGTAAAGAACGTTTATGTATAACGGAAACAAATTGATATTATGCGACACGTCTGTTGAATTGACATTTACGAGTGGAGACGTACTAACCGCGCCCCAGTTACGCCACTGGCATTTCAAATAGCCTAAGGACATCCTCTGGGTGCCGTACAGATATCCTCTGAGGAATATCCCCGGAACATTAAAAGAACGAACAATAGCGCGTATCCTCTGTGCGCTCGAGTAAACTAAATGAGATATCTTAGAATTATCCGTAATATTCTCAAATTCTTTATATAGAAGAAGATTATACACTTGGAGAAATAAATATAAAAGCGTTATAAATACTTCATTAGTTATAAAGATATTTATTATTTTTTATAAGAAAAATGTAATATCTGTAGTTGAATTATCTGCTGGCGTTTCTTAAATTAAAGAATCCGTTGATGTTACTTCTCACCGTTCGGGTGAGAAGTAACCGGCTCTGTTTTGCATAGCATTAGCCCATATTATTGTAAGCCGACACACTTAATTCTCACCCTAACACACGCCCTAACGATTTAAGCTTTTGCACACCCCTTCGCTTCGAGGATTCAACTGACATGCTACTCGATATGACATATTCTACGGTCAACGAAAAATTTTAAAAACGTTCGAATTACGTAAAAACATATTGCATATTCTTTTTTTAAGAACTTTAAATTTTGATCATTGGAAAATATTTATTAATCGTATATGTCGTCATACGCGTTGTAACGATATTTAATTAATATACGGTAGTATTCTTTATTAATTTAAGTGTAATTGATGCCAAAAATGAAAACGCGTATTACTTTGTGCGTGGTTAGGTGTATCGCTTTGTCCCGCACGTGACACTTAACAACCGACTGTTTCTTCCCCACGGGTGATACCAGGCAATCAGCTGAGCTTTCGACCCCTTGCTCGCCGCTATGACGTAGATGAAGATGGTAGATCCGTTGTTGTCGTAGTGAGTCAGTATTTGGACAAGAGCCCCGTGCTTCTTGCCAACGTGCGATTCAACTTTCAACAGTTTACACCCTAGGATGTCGTTTTTGCAAGCAACGCCAGAGTAAAGCCTGCTGCATATATCAGTTATGCTCAACTGAAGATGCTGATAATACTGCAGAAATCCTTGCAATATGAAGAGCAATTGATGCAAATACATGATGAGGGTTCAAAAACGATGAGACGTTAGGCCACATGACGGAGAACAACCCTAAGACTCGCGATATATTTATCTACGCGATTTTAGGATTGCAATCAAAACCTCCTGAATGTCTATTAAGAAGAACGTGTCGAGAGATAAAGAGGAAAGAATCGCTTGATCGTCATTTGCAGTTTATTTAAATCAAACTTGATAAGAGATGACAAAATCTTTTTACATTCAAAAAGATACATCGAGGAATATGGGAACATGAATTGCAGAGAAGTCTAATCTCGAGTTAACGCACCATCTACTTATTATGCCATGTTACAGCCGATCGAGAAGCGTCAGCCGAATTAATACTGTGCAACTACTTCCTCGCAAACTTACATCCAACGCGCCGGCACTTTCCCTCCATCCCTGCCGTTGAACATCCCTCCTCAGCACTCCGATCAAAGCCCCTTGGGTGTAGACGTTGCAGGCCGTAAGCGAGCTCACGCGCGCGCAATGGTACACGCGCAAAGATGTACATGGACGTAACGTACAGAGCTGCAACACACCCACCGTCTCGCATACCTGCCGGGAATAGATTAGGCGTGTGTTGGCGCATTGTCGTAGGGACATATGTAGGCTCTAAGTAGGTTGCGTGTGTTAGTTGTGCAAACATGTCTGCAGCGTTGTCAGGCGGGCAGGAAATTACGTCCGCCTTTAGCCGCTCTCTATATTACGCCACCCCCCAGATACACCCGCTCTCTCACGTACATACATACACGTATACGCAAACACATACGCCAAACTCTTGCGTATCGTCACATACCTCTATCGAGGTTTATGTGTCCATATATGTCTGTATGTGTCGTGTGCATAACCTACCCGGTCTCAGGACGAGGCGGCCTCGTACGTGGGTACCTACCTACCTGCCTGCCTGAACCGGAGATACGTGTGTACACAGGCGGCGTGTGTACCGCGCGGTATGGCAGAGATACCACGGACTAACAATAATGCGACTAGTTGCAAATGGGACGGATACCCGTATACCTGCCGACGTGACGACGTGTAAGATGGCAGCGGCACATGACGCCGCCTTGAGATCTCGCGAGATCATGGACGTGAAGCGCTATTAGCGTTTAGATATCATGCCGCGATATGGCTCACTATCATGACATCGAATGTCGACGTGACATGTAATCGTGAGGAAAACGAATAGAGCGATGAGAAATGTAACGGTATTACACTGTGAAACATGCGCTACCGGGTAGAATGCAAATGGAAAACGCAGTACCATTACGTGGAGCGTGTTCACGGACAATGTAAGATATCGTAAAGAATCGCGTTCTTTTTGTATTTATCTCATTTAATATTGTATCATGTCTTTATCTCTTTTAATCTTTTTAAATTATTGTATATCACAAACATTACATTCACAACAACACGTACTTACAAAATGATGACATCAACATTAACTCTTAGTACACACGATGGATCATTCGTGTCCTACACATTTCTTTTCTTTGAAATGCTAGGAGCACCCGAACAATGGTCTCTATCCTTTTTCTTTTTAATACACAATCTTATAAATACTATATTTTCGAAAGATGTTAAAGTATAGATATATAAGAGTTCATTAATAATTTTTGTATACTTGTAAAAGTAAATGAAAATTAATCCATCCTTACAGCATAGAAGCTTGCAACATTGCTGTGATGTTTGCAATGTTATTGTAATATTGCTGAAACGTTGCAATAGTTGGAATAATTTGTGCTACATGGGTAGACACAAACGACCCATTATGTGCAGTAAAGGACCGGAAAATCATCGTGTGTACTAAAGCTCGTGCCACACTATGCATTGAAGATTGAGAGTTACGAATTAGAGATTAGAATACAATTAATTAAAACGGATTAAAATTCAAATTATCTGATTGTTCAAATTCTAATCTTTAATTCACAATCCTCGATCTCCGTTGCATAATGAGACCTGGACTTTAATGGTTAATTGCGTGAGTGATCATCGCATAAATGACGGTTTTTAATTAATGCTCTAGTATATTATTAATAAGAAATTTGGCGTTTTCTTGGTAGCGACATCCACAATTTTGTTAGATATCAATCCACAATCTTGTTAGAATAATCGATCAATGAGACCTGATTATCGATTTGAGGACATTGAACTAGTTCGCTTCTCGTTCGCGGTGACAGCGACGAATCACGACAGATTTCCACAGGTGCTCGAAAAGATGGACGTTCTCTCCGTGGCCCTTTATCCGCGCCGCCAACTTCGGTGCCTACCATTGAATCATTGAACACTTATGTGTGCGGGCGCGCGCGGGCCCGTCCAAACATTTCGGACAGCCTAAGGAAACACATTTGCCTGCAGGCAAACACGCCGCGGCGAGTCGCGTCTTGTCGTGCAGCCTCCGGCTCCAAAGTGGAACGCAGAATGTGTCTGGGACTGTTTGCATTGCAGGACAATATTCCAAGTCTTTTAAAGGACGAGGAGAAAGAGCGCGGTGTTATTGCGTTTCTCTACGTACGCGACCTCCTTTCTTCCTTCCGCAGCATTATCACCATCTTTACTTCCGTTTTGCGGACTTAAATGTGCTAGATGACTTTTTCTTTGATATGCATAAGGAATGCAACAAATTGGACTAGTTATTTTTTGTCTGTAATCTTTTACATTCCAAAACGTCCTCTGGTCCTCTTTGAGAAAGATTTTACTCTGTAGCGTATGTTACGTGTACTATATATTTCAAGTAAAATTTTCCTCGGAGAGGATATTTTGAGATGCACCGTAAAAATAGGTAATTATATCTCTTTACAACATATTTTTTATTTTAATGTAGAAAAAAAGGACAGTTCTTTCATTCAGTAAAATGTCCAAATTATATCACAGGAACATATGTAGTGTCTATAAGACAGTGTTGCTGCGTTTGGCTTAGCGCTGAGACACTACCGTGTCTCCAGATATTTACATGTAATTGTGGGACAAAGTCCTCGAAATTATCAAATTCATATGAAATCTCTACGTATAATCCGATAATTATATATATATAACCATGATAAATCATTGTATAATAATAAAATCGTATATTTTAAGAAATTACTTTATATGTAGTGAAAAAAATTATTTGTAATCAAATGAAATCATATGAAATCATGTAATCTGTGGGACAATATTTCAACTAGTGGTTACATCCTCGTATATCTACAATTAAGACATAATATTTCTGTTATATGGTTGTATTTATGCATAACGTATTTTTTTTTCTTCCGATGTAAAATAATATTGCGATTACTTTCTTTTTGAAGATATTCGAAAGAAAAAGTATTTGTTGATCTTTTATAAGTATCATACAGGTCGAGTTGAAGCTTGGAATTTTGTAATACGTTATCAACGATATTTTAATCTCACGAAGATACCTACGTTTCCGTTATAATCTGACTTATTCTCGTACGCTCGCACCTCGTATGACTACATCGCTTGGACGGCAAACTCAAGACAAAGAGGAAAAAGAAGAGTTTGCAAAATTAAGGAGACGCGGGAAAGGGAAGTGCACGATGCGCACCAACGCAACGGTGATTTAACGTGACCTCTCTTCTCGAGCTCGTCGGAAATTCCTCTCCTATTCCCCGTCTATCAGTCGGCGACACCGAAATCCTCTGGTGCGGCGGGAAGTCGTTAGGCGTTTTCCGACGCGAGATAAAATTCCGGGAAGCACGTCGGAACGACTCTTCGCGCGCGCTCTACGGGGCTACGGGTATTGTTTTAACGTGTTTGAGTCAAATATTGACGCAAGTTGGGCTCGCGAGGCGGCCCGGAACGAAATGCTCGCGGAACAAGATGAGACGAAACGACCCACATAGCGTCCACGTCTCGGAGAACCGAGACGCGGAGGATGCCGCGTCGTGCCGCCTTCTTCTGGTAACGAAGGAGAGGCAAAGACGTAACGAGGGAAAGAAAAATAGTCTCCCTTCATCTTTCATTCTCTATTTCTCTCTCTCTCTCTCTCACTCTTTTTCATTTTTTTTGCTTTCTTCAGGCGTTTTTTACTCTATCATTGTTGTTTGTGCAAGATTACAGACATTGGAGTGTGTCGTAATATACAGGTTTTCTCGATATCGCTTAAAATCGTGTTTGACTTTCTATAAGAGGTAGGCTTAAAGTCAAAGATTTGAGAAAGAAATGTTTTTTTTTATAGCTCTTATCGGCATCGTTAACTTCATGTTGTTGTATCGAAAACGCTATCGACCATGTTCAATTATCGGTTCCACGAAGGCGCTCAATTATTTCACATCCTTCCTTGCTCATATCCTGTCAAACAACTGCGACCGGGAACGCGCTTCGGACGGGAAATTACCACGCCTAGATCTATTAGAACGACGCGTACATTGCACATAATGCGTCTTAGGAAACTACAAATGCGAGTTGCGTACATTACATATAGTGAGATTATTTTTACGATTTCTGAAATTCTTAAATTATGCCATTTGATTTAAATTAATTAGAACTTAACAAATCAAATTTTATGTAATTAAAAAGCCTATAAAATTAACAACTATACAATTTTATTTTTATATATTTGTATATACATACAATATATATACTTTTTTATACGGTTTTTTCTATGAACTTCATTAAAGAATTACTTTTTAGATTATATTTCTACAGACGTTTTCTAAATTATTCACGGTTCCATATTTTTAGAACTGTTTTATAAAGTACTGTTATTACACTTACACCCTCTTTCAAAGCTTCTGAACCATGGTGACATTATTACTTCTTGAAGCCTTGCAAGTACTCGTGCGGCAGCCATTGCCGT
>NW_017255933.1:2016595-2044333 GCF_001594055.1 Mycetomoellerius zeteki
AAGAGATCCAGGGCGCGTAAACCGCTTTGGCTCTCATAAAATCTCATAACCTCGGGGCGAGCGGCGGTATGTAGCTTCGGATTCGAAATAGAAGAGGGGTCGATAGATACGATGGGGTATCCCTGAGAAGAAAGCGAGAGACAGCGAAGAGGACTCGTTCTATGGCGACGAAAGGGCAGCAACGTCGACGTTGTTGTAGCCTGTGGTGAATCTTCAATGGAGCACCATAGGGCCCTCATGGGGGGACGTTTATTTGGACTTTAGATCGCGTCTTTTTGCTGGAACCCTGGGATTCCGTCGCGTGTACACCCGCATGGAAATGCATGTGTCGGGAGGAGTGCAATATATTGCTCGCGTTAGCATTTAAACATAAAAGAACAGACAATATCAATAAAGATGAAAATTAGGTGAAAAATCTAATATTCAATTCGACTTAGTCATTTAGTCACTTTTCGATCAGTCATCATAATTCATTTTAATGTCATTTTGACATTACGTTACCAAAATTTTGACATTATTCTGACATTATTTATTGTTTTGCTTGAATTGCTATGACATGATGAGTAATTTAAAAAAATTTTTTATCTATTCACCGATTAATTCTGCAATAATCATGCGACAGTCAATATTGTCACACTTTCTTGTAAAAAATGGTCGACAGTTTTATAATGTCTGTGCCATGAGTGGCGTGACAGAAGACTTTTGTGAATGAGATCTTTCTGTAAAGGATCCAGGCGCCAACGAAATCTCGATTCACTGTGCAACGAGTGTGACACCAGTCAGCGGTCATTCTTCTCGGCTGTTTCTTGACCATTGCACGGCATTTAGGCACCGTTTACTCGAACGTTTCCCGGGCTTTGAATGCCCGTGTAACACACTGTAAACATTTTGCCGTTGACGGCACACAGCCGAATACAACGAATAGAGAAGGGGCAGAGGTAGTAGCGACTAACAGGGGTAGTGGGCTTTCGATGCAATTCTAAACCGGTGGAGGACATTGTGCCTAATGTTTGGACATGTGTTACGCCTTGGTCACGCCTTTTGTTATCATTTTTCATGCACGTTTGTCCGCTTAAAATGTTGTTTTAGCGCTCGCGTCATCGCAGTCATCAGGATTGTTCGCAAACGGTTTGACATGAGTTAAAGTCATCAATTTACGTCTTCTCAAGCAAAATTAAATAAAATTATAATGTTAAAAAACATCTCATTTATTTTCATTATGAAGCCTTATTTTTGGAATTTGCTTGAAAAAATCATTTTTTTAGAACATGTATGAAAAGTCTCATAATGCTGCGTTCTTTCCTAGCCTATATGATCTTCACTTATGAGAATTTCGCCGCGTCCATCTGGTGACGGTGTCAAGTAATAGCTTAGTAATAGCATTTATAAGTAGGTGTTATAAAGAATTCTTTCAGAAGACATCTTATAGAACGACATCTTAAAGATGACTTTTCAGTCATTTTTAAGAGATTTTAATGAGGTTTTTGAAAAATCTTAAAAATTCTTTCTCTCAACAATGCTCACTAGTCAATTTCTATAAGATTCTCTTTTGAAATTTTTATCATTTTTTTTAGGCAAAATTAAATTGAATATGTTACAATAGCAGTGCTTATACATGTAATACTTATATTATCAAATTAAAGACGAGATGTGAGGGGAAGTAGGAATCAGCGCGGTACTTTGTGCGCATAGTATTAATAATATAAGTTGTTATAAATATAACAACTTATATTATCATTTGTATAAGTATTTCGTATATTGTTCTGAATTACCTAATTCTGAACAACCTTATCAGTCTATTCAAACATTTTACAAGTCGTTTAGTTATGAAGAAATCTAGAAAGCTGAATTAAAGTTCCACTCTTTAAAAGCTATGTGACACATAGCTTTTAGGAGTATTAAACTTTCTTCAATGATCGAAAGTGTCCGACAGAATTTTCACAGGTTTGCTCATTTTCTGCGTGTTATTGCCGTTCGACGTCGATATATCATCCCGTAACATATACATCCTTTCAGGCACCACGCCCCAACGATATACGATCGACATTAGTTCGTAAGAGCGCTAGCGACGAAATTGCACGATCAGGGGCTGGTAGAGGCGTTATGCTTTGAATACTGACATTTCCTAGGGGCGATTTGGGCGGCGTAGGGGTATTCATCGAGGAGCAGACAATCCTAACAGATTGGCTGGGAAAGTCTCTATAAATCGATTTTTGGTAACATAATTTTTTATCAAACAATTAAACTTTTCAATTGTATAGAGAATTATGTATTAAAATATATCATGTTAAAATATTTTAGAAACCTGTTAATTATTCTCATTTGGTTGTTAATACAATATTGATAGACATTAACTTTTGAATGTAAATATTTTTTATTAAGTGTGAAAGTTTCATCATTTAATTATAATTTAATATACAATTTATTGAACAAAAATACTTTTTTAGGTAAAAACACATTCATTTTTTTAAATTGATTAAGTGATAATTTTTAGTTACTATTATTATATTCGAAATGATATTTGATCTTACGCAAAAAAATTCGTTAAGTCTTTATTCTTAACGCCCTCTTTCGCGTCACAAGAATTCTAATTGCTGATCAAATTTGTTCAGGGAATGTTTTCGTAACCTCAAGTCCCTTAGATAGGCCGCGGCATTCTTTGCTAGAAATAAATATTTTCAGTGCAGGTATGAACACGTGGTTTCTCACAATCGATCATCGATCCATTACAAATCTCGTACAAGACTCATCCCCTCCTCGTCAAAAGACACATTCCTGCATTTATTTCGCGAAGAAGATTCGAATCCGAGAGGAAACGCGCCTGGCCACGTTTATTGAAAGAAAGTATGTCAAAGGAATTTACAAAAAAAGGCACAATTGAATTTCACGACAGTTCAGTCGTGGACAATATGGTCCTGCATCCGGACATTTGACTTTTGTCCAGGATTTCGACTATTAGGGTTTCCTCCGCCTTTCGTCTCGTAGAGACGAGAATCTTACATTCAGAACGTTCACATCACTGGACATTCATGATCTCGAAGACGCTTCCTCTTGCCATTCATGACGCAAAATTGACCGTAAAATTTAACATGTTCTAGAACTTTATATGAATATTACCTGTAACTCATCAAGTTATATATGATCAAAACAATGAAAATTACGCATGGTGGCAAATCTTAAAACAAGTATTTTTGGAGATTTCATTTATTTCATGGATTTTAATTTCATTTATTTCATGGATTTTAATTTAGATTATAGGTATATGACATTATTTGAGATACAAGTTTGCGATTCTAATTATTATATGTAATTAACATTTTTATATTTAAACTATAATATTATATTTTAATTTTGAATTTTATAATAACTTTACTATTGGAGTAATTATAAAATTAATTATACTTATAATTTAACATTTCATATTTTTATAAATTACATAATATTATATTTTATAATATTGCATTTATATTTACTTAAATTGCTTTTTTAAATTGCGTTATATCATCAATTTTATTTTCAATATTCTTAAATATTAATGTCTCACGGAATGTGAATGAATGTAAAGAATGGATTGCTTTCAAATTATATAAACGAATTATTTAATTAGTAAGTTTAATTTCGCATGTTTATATTTGTTATAACACAAATTCGGCAGATGATTGTTCCCACTCGAAGTTGCTAATTAGTGAGATACAATGAATGTCAAGTGGATAATGGTTTCATATGAGTTTACTTTTTCGCATTATTCTTCCTTCGCAATATAATAAAGTGCGCGTCGCGTCGGGAGTGCTGTGCAAAGTATCGTGCGTGCAATTAACGTTGGGAGTGTCATACAAAGTGTTGTGTCTTGTATTCTGGTGGTATATGTAATACACGCGCGATCATAATTAACTGTGTTTTCACGAGTGAGGGTTGTACAAGTAACATACGAAGGAGTCGCAATGAAGGAACAAAAGAAGAGGAAAGGAGATCTAATTGTAAGCTACTCCACCGTTGCACATCGTATCGGTAAGCAGATTATATTTTATTTTAATTTAAAGAAGTAGATCTATGATGTTTTTGCTAGATATATACATAACATATATCTACAAATGTAAAGATATAAAATATGAATACCTATACATCCTTATAGAAATTTTATATACTGGAAGATTAGTGATTAATTACTTATTTCGAGTATTAAATGCACCGTTGTTCAATATTCTTATTTATTGGAAATAAGTAATTTCTAGTATTAAATTGGCCAATGTTAAATTGAATTTATGCAAAGGTATAAAAATAAATGTAGAGAGTATATAAATTAATATTAAATAAATATAACATGTCATGTATCCATTACGTTAAAATGTATAAGCAAGAATTGCAAGATTAAGTTGTAAATAAAAAGAAACAATAAATAAAACAAAGATAAAAAAATTTTTTTTACATAGAACAGCTCATATACAGAGGAAACACTTAAGTAGTAGAATTATTTTTACATGAAAAAAATCATACAATATAACAAATTTTTAAATCTAGTAAAAATACGTTATCTTTTTATTATACGCTAATGTAAATGAATTTTAATCTCTTATAATTTAAATGCAATTATGATTTTAATTTTCGAATTAAAATCTTTAACTCTTATTAATTTTTGGAATATGCTAAAGTACAATGGTTGTGAGGAACTTCTATATAAAGTATCTCCCCAATTTCTCATATATGTGAAACAGTGTAAAGTACAATATATTTCTAAATATTTTGTAAAATTTATCTCTCGGGATATCGCGAGATTGAGCCGCAGGATGTGAGCTTGATCGATAAATCGATCGAGTAGCTGCACAAGAATCTCATTTTCTAATCCTATCGTTAAATGTATCCTGTAGCTTTAAGTTCGTTTGCGCGTGTACATGTATCGGGATGTACGAGCGTTTCCACCCCAAAGTTTTTGGCTCCGCAGAAAGGGCAGAAAAGGGGCTGCTTGCCTGGAAGCACGGATTGGATTGGATCAGCTTAACGTTGATTTAAGCCAATCAGTAAACAACCGGTCACCAGTGCCGAATCTCAGCATTGATCTTGTTAGCTCTTACAACTTCAATGTTGCGTTTCACGCGGTGATAGACATCGGCATTCTATTCGCACGCCGCGCACCGGTTCTTGATCTTTCTTACCTTCAGCGTTTTCTCAGGACAGCTATACTTTACTTTAATTGCAAGGTTCGGAATTATCAACTTTTTGTACTTGAAGTGTCATCAAATTTGAAAATATTCTAAATTAGTATTCAAACAAAGCTTCTTTTGTCTAACGCAATGAAACTTATTTACGAATAATTTAAATTAAATAAAAGTTATTTTACAAATAATTATAAATTGTGATAGTACCACAAATGAGCTAAAGATATGATAAGAATTTGACCTATTTTTAACGTCATTTATATTATATTATTTTTCGACTAAACTAGATGTATAAACTAAGTGGCCGCGGACAGTCGCATAATTCGGGCAAGTATTTCCGCGCTAGCGACATAACGACATAGCTAAACGCACTTCTATAAAGTCGCACACATCGCACGCGGATAATTCACACAGCGGCGGAGGACGCGAGGTGGATGTTAGTATTTTAAGCCTATTTAAGTGTGTTTGTCGTATAATATTGACATCGTACACACAAGCAAAGAGAGCACGCGTACACCCTTGTTCGCGCGCGAGCACCGTTTCTCTTCGTCTTTTTCTCTCTATCTGTGTGTCTGTTCTTCTCTCTCTCTCTCTCTCTCTCTCTCTCTTCTTTCGTATGCTCATGACACTACCTGCACTACCCTCTTACTCTTCATACATTTATAGGTATATATGCGTAAAGTCCCGCACATATACACGCGCGCAAAAACGGGAAGAAGCCAAGGGAGTAAGTGAATCAAATCGGGTTGTGTGCTCGGCAAACGACGCTCGGCGTCGTGACGATTTTCTTCCAGGAACGAAGAATGAACGCGAAAGTTTCTTATAAACTCACTGACTTACTGACTGATATATTCGCAATTGCGAATTTGCATGCAATACACTTTTATCCGTTAGGCATAGCGTGTATAATGAGGATATTTTACAAAATTTGACAAAAGAATTTTACCATCTTTAAAATATAAAATACAAATTCTTAAAAGATAAGAAATTATTATATTAATTGTACTGCAATACAAATTACATGATATAAGTTTTATCGCAATACAAATATAATGTGGCACTTAAACGTATGAATATAATAAATATAACAGGATTGAAGTATGCAAATAATATAATTTTGATTTATTTTTTTAGATTAAAAAAAAAATTTTTTATTTATTAATTTATTTTATTGCTAAAATATTGATTAATATAATAAGATAATTTTAATTTTTTAAAATATATTGAAAAGATCTTTTATATATAATTTTTTATGTATAAATTGTATACACTATGCAAATGTAACAGGTAACTTATTTTAATGTTTATTGTAAATAATTATTTTTTTATATATCATCATGCTTTGAATCACCAAATCTCGAATCTTATTAATTGCACATTTTAAATCAAAATAAGTCTTTGAACTTGGTAAATGTATGACTATTAGACTATTACATTCTTATCAAGATACACAGATACATAGATTCTATTTTTATCAAGGAATTATCGATATTAATTTTTTAAGAATAAAGAAATAGAAAAAGTTAGGATCAGTCGAAATATAATGGTTCAGAACAATTGCAAAATTTAAGACAGTTATTTGTTCTCCTGACTAGATAATCGTTTACAGATTTTATCAAATATACTAAACGGTTTGCTGCTCATTGAAGTGGATAATTACAACTTGATAATTAAACCTGATAATTAAATCTGAGTCATTGACATAATACATTTAGGCAGTGTCAATGAAAGTCGTGTTTCCGGTACTTCGTCGTCTCGCGATGAGAGATGATCGGCATGACATTCCTTTAATCCGTCGCATGATCATGGTTCTTCCTGGAAGGGAGGAGCAACAGCCTCGCTTGTAAACGGTAGTCGAAAGGTTGTCAGCGAGACCGATAATCTCTGGGTAGTCATGACAAATTACAGACAAAATTATGGGCCTAGCACGGTTCTGCGTCAGGATCCGCCAGGATAAATGAGCGACCTGGTGCCAGGTGGGGCGTGCCCGTCCCATGCTGTGAGGCGAACAATTACGTAACACCATAAAACGCACCATGAACACAGTGGGGATTCCCCTGGAAAAGCTTTGAATCGATTTACGAAAGATATCTGTACAGTCGGCATATCGTGATCGCTTTGTACACGTTATACAATTGTACGTTAAAAATTATGAAAACGAAGACTCGAAAATTTGAAAAATACAATATTTAATTTACGTTAATATTTCTGTAATCAGATACAATTCGATAGTATTATGCTATTGATATTTTTGTGGATGAGAAGATCATACGTTAGTAAAATGCAATGCAATCGAATTCATGACAGTATTAATGACATTTTCATTTCTTCTTTATAATAATGCATAAGTTTACATATAATAGCAATAATAAAATTGGAATTAAAATTCTATTTTATTCGGCCGAGTGACATATACGCATATATACTTCACGTAATGTTTTAAATAAATTCCTGAGTGAAATTTTTGAACCACAAGCTGATACGATTTGATATGTCGAACTTGTTTTTGTTTGTCACAAATATTTGCACGCTGTAAAATCATATGGGAAAAATCGGAGGGGGCCGATTTCTCCAGTACAATCTGATCGGTCGGTGCATTTAGAAATCAGGTTCGTTTACGCTCGAGGTCTGTAGAGCGCAGCGGTTGCAAATTACTGCCGCTCGTCGCCGTACCGATGTTTAGGTAAGATATTCGTCCTCGCAAATATTTGGAGATTGTCTACAGCCTCTAACCACCGCGCACCACTCCATCGGCTCTTACATTTAATTAATGACGTGCAGTAACGTCCGGGGCGTTAATGCGCTTTAACGCAAATGTCACTTTATCCGCGCTGTTTGCGCCCTGCGGGCTTCGCTGACTTTATTACTATTATTATTCGAATAATCCGCGAAGCAAAACGTCGATTTGTCCTACGTAAATCGCAAGATTCAATATTGTGACGATCTGTGGTTTGCGCCACGAGACGTTACTATTAAAATGCTGATAATATAAAATAAAGACGGATACGAATGAGAGATAAATTTATTATTAGAAATATAAACCTTTTAGAGAGAAATTGTTGGAATAATATATGATTGAGAAAGGAAAATATTTTATAAATCTCTACTGAGTATATGACTCATGCTAATAAAACACGGAAATAAAAAAATATATAACCAATGTAGCTATAACATTTCTACAAATTAAAATGCGTTAAAATAATAGTCAGTTTAATAAATATTTCTGTATTTAAATAATATCTTTTATTAATTTTTGTAAAATTATTGTAAATAACAAATTGACTTCTTCAATAAATTATATTAAATATCAAGAACGATTCTATATTAAATGATTAAAAATATACGTACAGCAGGCGTTTTAAAACTTCATGAAAATATATAACATATAAGTGGAACAAGACAAACGGGAAGATGATTTTAGTATTTGGGTTAATCATGCGTGATCGTAAACCGCAATCCTTCGGGGTGGATAGAGGCTTCATAAAAAACCGCAAGTCCTTCTGAATAATGTGGTTAACCATTAATCGGCTGTTAGGGTTGTCCAGGGCTGTTATAATATATTTCATCACCGATTATCCGTGAATAATCTAATTATGTAATAGCAAGCAATGATATATTAATTAATTTTAGCGCTGTAAGCGATATTTAATTATTTAATTAATTATTAATTATTAGAAACCTATCTGTGACAAAATAAATAAAAAGGAATTTATAATTAAAAAAAAAGACAGAAAGAGAGAGATGGAAGAAAAACCAATGCACATGTCGACTCTTCAATCCATCGGAGTTGTTTTGATTTATCCTTCCAATATTCCGTAGCCAATTTCGCTACGGCCATTCCTTTCATTTATAAAATGGTTTTTGGCCACGCACACATACGTATATTTCGGATTTCTACTGCAGGATATCGCATCGACCGATTTCGGTCATAGCTCTTTGAGACATATGTGGGAATTGGTACGCGTTCGCGAAATCGCGATTAATCCGAATTCACGCGCGGTTGCACGGCACGTCGCGAAACGCAAATCGAAATCGTGGCATGTAGGTGGATATATACGGTTTTTCATTTCGGTGCGACTGCTCACGATTTTTGCTGAAATCGTTGGTGGAGATAGACGAGTGCACGAAGGTAAACGCGATGCATGGTAGACGAATATGCTAGCACCGAGAACAAGCGAATCAGTTCTATTAATTCTCAGCTATTATTTACGTAATGATAGAGATAGGAATAATATAGAACTGTTCAAAGGGGTAATTTCTTAACTTTAAAAAAGAGAAAAAAATTTTTCTATATAAAACGGATATGAAATTCGTGGAAAATTTGACGGATTGTGTACATGATGAAATTGAAGGAGTTGATTAAAATGGATTTTTCGCTCTTGTTTTTGATTCTGTGGAGGACCGTTGTTGCAATCGAACAACTGCGCCAGGAGGCAACGACAGAAATGAATAGTTGATTAGTGTGCTATGTACGTGGTCGCAAGCGCCGTACGGGCCGGTCACTCCGCCGATATCTGGCCGCTTATAATGTATGGCCTAGTCAGGTTCGCGGTGCGGTCCAGCAGGGGGTTCGGTTGACAAATCATTAACTATGCATCGAGCCGGCCTGCAAATACACGTTACTAGTGCTTCTCCGTACTGGTCCGACCCCTACCTCGCGCTCTCCACCCTCCTCCTATTCCTGCCCACGTCAACCTCTTGTTTCCCCTGGCCGTTTCGTGTTCGCCATCACTGACCTCCGGGTGTAATACTCGACCACCACGTCAGTTCTTGAAATTGCCAACTCTAGTCGATAGGTTAAGCATGTTATGTGTAACTTTGCGAGAAATTTGTGAATGATCTTTATTATTACGTTCACAACTATTTTTTCCGTAATAAAAGCCATTTTTTATCTAAATCATTAGCTTTGAATTATATACAATTATAAGAAAATATATAAAAACAATATATTATGTATCTATATATTATAAAAAATTGTGGATATACAAAAGAAATCTTTTTTTATATTATATTTTTTATATACAGGTATATTTTAATATTATACATATAATGTATAATATTAACTTATTTATTTTTTAAGAAAATACAAATTAACGTTTAACAATTATTACAATTATTATAAATCTTTCTGTAATTAACAAATGTGGAGACGTTTATGAATCGGTAAATATAATTTGTAACAATAAATGATATTTTAGTTATGAAATTAATTTTCAGACATCGATATCCTTTTCTTTATTGAAAAAGAAAGCTGATATTTCTTATATGTGCTCTATACAAAGTATTTTCTCTTCTTTCACTTTTTAAATCAGATCATGTAATATATGTGAGCGGAAAATTAGCGTCGCGACCAGTGGATAGTCACGATTAATGGGGATGCATCACGGGCTTTCATCTCACTAATGATCCGCTGCAATTTGTCGGCCAAAAGCACAATCGCGGTCGGGCTTCGTGAAAAAAACTCGTTAAAAGCGCGCTGTTTGACTGCGATTGGCATAGGTCGGTCAGCGCGGCGGGGATAAACGCAGGGATAAACAGGGATAAAATAGAATTCACGAGATACGACGGGGTGGGATGTAAAGCCGCGGGGGTTGCACGGGGGCGGCTGATGATGCGGTTTGAAGCCACGCGTACACGGGAATTTGTTGTACGTTATGCGGCCTTCCAGGTACGCGGCGGCCTGGGGGATGAAGAGTCGGGGTGGTGGGAAGGAAGAATCGGTGGAGGACCAGATCGGACTGGGGTTAGGGTCGGCACCAGGGTTGCTCTGCACGCTCGAATATCGGAGGGTGTGCTGCGGGGACGAGGGTGGCAAACCCCCTCGGCGAGGGTGAGAGCGAATTCGCGGCATTAAACATGGTGGACTCGCGCATTGGTTGCGCAGTAGCTGGGCGTTACGGGCCGCACCATCGACCAGCACGGCGCACTATACCGGTCTGCTGTATACCAACCATCCAGCGGCGTGTTCATCCCCTCTCATTGCGGAGAGAGAGAGAGAAAGAGAGAGAAATAGAAAGTGAGAGAGTCGAGTCCCTCGCTTTCTCTATAGCTCCTAAGGCGAATTTGCACGGTGCACTTTTGATGATCAACCCGGTGCATCGTTTGAGATACAGTGTAATGCGATAAAGCGTTTTGCTGGTCTTCCTACTTTTTACGAAAAGCAATGCTACATTAAAATTAAAAATAATTAAGATATTAAAGATAGTTATATTAAGGTATGATTAAAACCATATCATAATTGTAAAATAAATCTAGAATGTATATTGCGTAACTCATTTTAATTTTTCAAAGGAAATTTATAAAAAAGTATAAAGTATATTAGTAATATAATTTTTATTTTTATTTTCTATTATTATTTAAATGTTTAGTAAATGATTGATGCAAATATTATACACGAGTGTATCATAATGACTATCTTCCTTTTCATTTAAAATTTTTCACATAGCTATAGAAGTGCATTTGATAATCGGTTTAATCTGATATAAAAAACATGAATAATTTCTCAGATAAAATTATAATAATAATGAAATACACTTGAAAATTTGTTTTTACTTTGCGCGGATAATGTTGTGTGATTCTTGAGCGTAGAATGAATGTGCATAAATCTTCCCTGAGATGTACCAAATTTGTTTGATTCTCATTAGGCTTTGGTCAAAGCCTGGAAGCATCGACTGTATAAAATTAACTTAATTCGATAATGTTTCAGGATCGATTGTAATCGGTTCCAGAGGACGCCTGATTGTGCGGTACATATTAATGCGATCGCGTGCTTGGGATAGGGCAAACCGTACGGTTATCGGCCACTTAAGTATTCATTTGCTGTTGAAAAATAATTGCCAAGCATTTAATTAAAAATAATGTATGCGTGCGTAATTTTCTTCTATCGTTAATTTCATAGAGGAAAATATAAGTAATAAATGAAGCTTACATAATTACTGAAATTGGGATTTACGTGTCTGCACGCGTATTTCCTCGTTGAAAGTGCATCGTAGGCAATGCCTGCAGTACGTTTTAAACGTAATTCAAACAATATTCGCATACAATTGATATAACCAAGCGCGATATTCAATAAAACGCGTAACCGGAAATATTTACTTTAAAAAGAGCTAGGAAATCGAATAAACGGCCAAAAATTAACTTGCAAATTTGCTCTGTAGTCTAGATATCCGCGCTGTAGATATTCATATATCACTAATTAAAAAGACGTTATTACAGAATGCAATATTAATTAAAAAAAACACCATGAATGAAAAGTATATTTAGTTAATCTTAGCAAACTCGAAATCTATGTTGTTCTAATATAATATAGAATAAGTGGATTAATTGCTATTTTTAATTATATTAAGTATTTTAATTTTATATTTAAATGAATCAAACACGTGCAAGAGTTTGCCCCTTCTTTTATTAAATTTATTAAGAAAGTTATGATACTTTTTAAAATCATTTTATTTAAAAATTGTTTTAGCTTCCATAAATATTTAGCCATCTGAAAATAATACATAAAAATATTATATAATAATATTTTTTAATAAATGCTGATTTAACAAAGAGGATGATATAAGATATGTTCTACTTCTCCTTATAAGAAAAATATTGTTTAGAAGTAATAAAAGTTACAAACAGCAAGATATAATAAAATCCGTATGGGAGAATTATTTCGAGCGAGTGAGCTAAAGAAGTAGAAGAAGAGAATAGGAAAGAGAAGGAGGGACGCAAAGGCGATTCAGTGGGTCTGATAGCTCGATAGAAGAGAATGAGGGAGAGGAGAAGATGCGCGAGTATAATAAAGGGTAAACATATTCACCGAAGCGGCGGAGGGTCCTTCGCGATTTCGTGAGATTTTCAGTTAATTTTCTGGTTCCTCTCACAGACCACTCCATCAGGCGCTCCTTCCAGGTTTCCTGGGCTATCTCCCGTCCACCATTTGGATCCTCGGCCTCTGAGCCCTACCCTTTCGTAAGAGTTTCCAACCCTTCCAGCAAGGTAGCCTGGTATAATATTCAATTACATAGCTGCAAGTAAAGTCAAACAAGCCCACAGGGCCTGCAAATCTTTCTCCCTCTCTCTCTCTCTCTCTCTCTCCCTCTCTCTCTTTCTCTCTCTCCTTTCCTCGTCTTCTCTCGCCCTCTTCCAGGGTTGGGTGAGTGAGCCCGCGGGGAGTGGGAGGAAGTATACATCCACCCGGTGTATATACACACCGCGTTACTCCACGTTACTTTATCGCAGCATTCGCGCAGTTTGCAGAGACGCCTGGCCATCATAACGAAGAGAGTGCAAATTCTTGTTTGGAAAAGGAGGGATTGTAGGCTACTCTAAACGTAAAGTTTTATCGCTCGTCTTATCCCGTCGCGCCGTGGAAAAGAAACGTATGAAGTTTAAGAGGGTTGGATAGTCTCGAATCTTTTTATATTAGGAAATGTAGAAACGCGTAATATTCTTTCTTTCAAAATGCACTTGGTTAGATAATAGCTAACTTGAGAAGATAGGCCTGAGGAAAACGAAACGCTTATGGTTTTTCTTATTATTTTATCTAATACACCATATGTGTATAATTACTATAAACGTGAAATACATATAACTATTTTTTATTTTTAGGAATACTAATTTGTTACTTTTGCAAATTTGTACATCATGTATTGATTAAACTACTCTTCGGCAGCTATAAATTTAACTTCAGTGGTGCCATCTGTAGAAATCTTGTGGAATGAACAGATTCTAAATTTATCTAGAACATCTAAGATTGTATCTAAATATTATGGAAATATCTTTGAATTAATTAAAAATAAATTAGTTTCAAATGCATTAACGTTGTAGTATCTGTTAAAATTGAAACGTTTTTAAAATAGTTAAAAATTTTTTTCTGTTTACATTATCTATTACTATATAATAGAGAAAAATACGATTAATATTATTAAAATAAATTACACAGTTTTGTGAGAAGATCAAGGAAAATTATAACAAAAGTGAGAATTAAACTTTTAGTCAACAACATTAAACAAGAGCAGTGATATATTGTGTAAACAAAATGTTTTGTAAACTTAGAACTATAAACTATAATTTACTTAAACAATAATACTATAAGTCGTTATTTTAATTTGCAAACGAGGAGAGGGATGGCATTTCCTTTTCTTTTGCCCCTCAATTATCAACGATGATGCGCCGACAAAAGACCAAAATCGCCCGGAAACGCGGTATAATATCTCACGTTTAACCGTAGCGAACCCCTACGATCGACGTCCGTAACTACCCCTTGACGTACCAGGTGAATTAAATATGAATAAGCAGAATATGCTAGTCGACCAAACGATTCTCATAGCTCTCCCGACCGATGAGACAAATGGTCATTTAATAGCGCTCGTATAGGATAATTGAAAGAGAGGATTATTGGTCTTAAATCACTCGTCTGCGATCTATTTTCGCTAAATCTAGTCAGTCTTGTAATTTAATCTTGCGATCAAATGGATACAACAATTATTTGACGTAGTACAGAAAGACATAAATAATACACTGTACGTACATGTGTGAAATCTGATTGAGAATATAAATTCATACTACATGATGTGTATTATATGGATAAACATGTTATAAAAATAAAAATATCATATTATTACATATCTCATTTTTATTCATTCTCAATATTTATATGATACTTTTTAAACTGCGCAGATAAAACCAATTCGGAGACCTTCATGCGCATGATCTTCTCTCGTCCTTATTCTACTTCGATAAACGGAGTCGCAATTATATCTTGAACATTGAGAATTACATCGAGACGGTCGATTAGTCGGTCCGAGATTATCAGTAAGAAATAAAGGTTGTCTCCCATCTCGATTTCTTGCTTTTGCGTTCCTCTTTCCTCGCCTTTCGCCTTGATGAGGAATTCTCACCGGCTCTCACGAACATCGGGCCAGCCGCCGCTTAATTCCAGCTAATTAATAAACTTTTACCATCTCTGTGTTTGTACTCATCCCCCGAGCTCGCGTACTCGTCCACCTTCCTTCCTCGCCCCTCTTTTGTACACTCCTCCGTTGAGAGTGAGAGAGAGAGAGAGAGAGAGAGAGAAGGGGGGGCTCATGATGGAAGGAGAAGGAGGGAGAGAGAGCGTTCGAATTCATCTACTAACCAGTTTGCTTCAAAGGGTGGCTTTACTCGTTCACTCGGCCCTTTCTCTCACCATTCTACCATCCTTTCCTCCCTCTCCTGCTTCTACCATCGCCTGCTTTTACTCCGCTTTCCCCTCAACTTTACCCTTTCGAGAGCGAATTCAATCCGCTTCAAAGACACCGTACAATCATCCGCCTTCTGGTATCCGACGTTCTACCTCGAGATTTTCCACTCTTTACGCTCTCTGCCTCACTGTGAAAGAACCGGCCATTGTAGCCGCAACATTTCCAACCCGTTCGTCGAGTGTTTCCAACTACATGTGGATGATCCTCACGTGCACACACGCACATACATATGTATACGTGCGAAGCGGTGTATTTGTTTCCCGTGATATGATAAGACAGAAGTAGGATTATAAAAAATAACGTTAGTGAAAAAAGAAGTATCACGATCCAAGCACACAATTATAATTGAAATATTTACACTTCTCAATGTTAAACTGTTATTTTAACTACTTGAACGACTGTGTAAAATCTCTTGATTAAAATCTAAAGTATTTCCTATTATTTTATTATTCGCATATCATATGTATATTTTAGTGAGTAGAAAATAAATTATTTATTTAAAATAAAAATGCAGAAAGTCTGTTTTGGGGCAAATTCAGTATTTTTATCAATAGGAATAAGTGACAAATATAATAAGCTAGGATAAAACGTATTCGTGATGTCTTTCATTGGCACTCATTAGACGAGCGTGAACGGGCGAGTTTCGCGGTAAACGTGCTTTATCTGTCGACGTAACACAATGAGGACCCTCTCCCTCTCCAAGGCCTTTATTGGGGTATAATTTCGCTCAACACACAGTACGATAGTTATTGCGGGCGGGACTTTTGAGGGGGTGAAAGATCTTTAAGCCGTTTCCGCCGTGTGTCCTGACTCCTTCACTCGTCCCGCCTCTCCCTTCATATATCGTTCTATTGTAGCTGCAAACATTGCTAGTCGCCGTGTAGCTAATAAACCCAGCTTCGGGGGACGTGATTTACACCGTTGTCGTCGCTACGAGAGAGACGGGGAAAAAGAGCAAGAGAGAAAGGGAAGATTGTACACTAGGACAGTTTACACGCGCGTATATTTACGATCAGCTCCAACTACCGCCATGTATGCAAGTCTATATATATATGTATGATGTATGTACATGTGTATGTACTCGGTTGTGCGGAGAGTGGCTCGAAAAAGTGCTGTGCAGCCGCTATTTGTTTTTCGGTTCACTCGAGCCGCCGGTTATGATCATCGGCGCGATGTAATTATCCGCGCGTTAGCTTTGAGCTCGTATACAGGATCCCATCCTACTCGATAATAAAGCTTGTTCGTGATATATCGCGCGATGTTCTTAAAATGCATTCACCCACGAATGTGCGAGATGATTAGCAATCGCGATCTAGAATAATCTATCAATAATATACGTAACTTTGTAGATTTCTATACGGAAAGAACGATTTTTCTAAAGTATTTAAAAATTTGGCTAGATTCAGACCTGAAAATATTGTAATTTTGTGTTGAACTATCAAAATAATTATAATTAGATAAGAGATATCCTATTTTTAGGTCGAAGCAGATCTTAGTGCTTAAATATTTCTGTGTCAATTTATATATCTTATATATATCTGATTCTGCAAACCGCACGCTGAAATCTTTTTTATCTTAAAATCATGAACCAGAGTAATATTAAATTGACAAGTAATTTAATAATTTTTTATGCTAATAAATGTTTTCATAAGAATATTAATAATGATGTGAATGAGACTTAAATCTATGAATTAATTTATTGCGAAAAATATTGCCTCAGTCGGGATTTAAAAATAATCATATGTGGAAAACTCAAGTATATGATGAATAATGCTACAAAAAGTTTTGACACATTTTAATAATCAGTTTTAGCGTCCTATTAATTATTTTGATAGTTTAAAAAGATTATATATATATATACATACATACTGTATATAACTAAATTTTTGGATACTTCAGCAAAACTATGTTTTCCGTTTAATCGCAGCGTATATACATTCTAATTAGAGTAAAAGTGTTCAGTATCTTAACCCTGATAAATCTTAAATTTCGAACAATCTGCGTTATTCATTCAAATGGGGGAAATATTATAATCGCAGGGTTATCCTATCGCGATTATCTTCCTTGTTCATTTGATAGTGCGCACCTTGGTGCGGTAATTAATTATTATTACACAGCGTTATTACACATGGATGCGATGTCCGTCGTTTCGCTTCCGGTCGTGTGGCCATCGCGGGAAAAAAAGAGGGTCAAATGTGAAGGACCACCCTCATTAGGCGTCGTATATCAGAATATTGGCGCGTGGCGGCGACGCGTAATTGCGCACCTCACCTTGAGCAACCCGTGGCATGTCACTCGTGTGTTACATTCGTTATATCGTTACATGCTAGTCGCGCGTATGCGAACGTGTTCGTGAGCATTAATTGCGTAGGACCGGCCGCCTAATTTATTTGCTTCTTCGTGTCCTCCCAGACGTGTGTAAACCACTCGCTACGGAATCTTTTGAGTTCCCACGCGACACGGTCACCTCGGTCTTGTTTCATTTGCCCAGCACAAATATTTTGCTCGGCCGGCATCTCCCAGGTTACGCCGCGACGCCCTTATGCGAACATCCTGGAAAAAGGAATAAAAACCGTGGCGGTGATAGCATAAGCTTGAGATTGTTGGTTTATACGGTAAATGTAGCCATCCTCTTCTTTTCCTCTCACTTAGTTTTTATCGATCAAATTATGAATTTTATAATATTAATTTTATATTTTATTAATTTATACATTATTAATTATAATTTCTTAATGAAAATTAATTATTTATTATTTTAATGTATTTAGTTATTGTAATAGTTGATAACAAAAATTGAAACACGTCACTCATCAGTTTAAACAATGTAATAACTATACAAGTAAGTGCTTCATATCAGCGAAATTCTTTTACCTCAATAAGAAATATCTATATATTTATTATTAGAGTTTATATTGTATATATTTTCTGTTTAACTACATCTATTGAGTATCGCAAACTGCGGTCTCGTAGTTACCATCCTCATCCTGGCAAATGCTAGAAGTCTCTTTCCTGGAAAATTTGCCAACTCGATCGGCCGATACATTATTCAATCCCATCCCCAAACACTATAATTAACCAGAGTATCTTTGCGGAGTAACGATGACGGCACGAGGGACTGATTACAAGCGGAAAAACGACGAGCGGAAAGTGGAGCTCGTTCGCTAGTGTCTCGCTTTAAATCGACGCGCGGATGTCTATGTATCTAACGCGAACAACTATGTATATTTGCCAGACATAAACGGAATGGCACAGTGGAGGCTCCATGGGGTTGCTGCACCGGGTATCTATGCCGCGCCACTACCCTGTAATAATAGGCACTCAAATATTTCCCGATTAAATATTTGATCTCGTTTTTATGCCATTTATTAAAAGCCACAAGTGAAACGCGAGCGTGCGCGTGTGATCAAAATTCGCAACCACGACAATTCTTTAATTCAACCATATTTGGCTACTGGAATTCAGATTAGGTTATCATTCGTGTGACGTACGATGTCCAGAGATTTAATCAAATCTCTGAACACCATACTAGGACGTTAGACTAAATAATTTTATTCTTTGTTTCGTCGTGGCATTTGCGACTTTGTTCCTCGCTGCGTTTACCAATGCTTCATCATTGTACAGTAAAGCAGTGTATAGAGTGCATGTGTAATTGCGATAGTGAATCGAACATGAAAAATTAGATTTGCACGATTATAATGCATAGCAGGTTTTATTTGCTAAACTTTAAAAATAAAGGATATGATTGACATCTCTAGTTGGTGTACAACTTCTTTTGCAACGAAGTCAAACGGTTTTATCGCCATTGTGCCTCTTTTTCCTCTTTTCTTTCCTCTCTTCTCTGTGTTTCTCTTCACCACTTCTTTTTCTAATTTTTTTACCGTCAACGGCGTACGTCGTCCAATATCAATATTTTCATCGCCGATGTGCATTTCGCGCACACATACCTTTAATTCGCGATTAATAAAAATCGCGATCAGTTGACCGGCACGGTTTTACCTCTCACTTCAGTCTATGTAATATATGTATATGTATATGGTTATTTTTTTATTTCGACATATTACCATCCAATGGATTCCACGCTTTTTCTCTCCTTTTTTTTTCATGCTATCCGCACGGGAAATTCTTTATGGTCAGAGTCAGTCAATATATTCGGGACGATAAAGAAGGGAGTGAGGGATCCTCGATAGAGGGGCAGCAAAGAAGGGTGCAAAACGTTCGCAAGGGGAAACGGACGGGCGAAGGGAATAGAAAGTGGCGGCTAGAGACACGAAGGTGGAGAAGTAGGAAGAACAGGAGAGAGATGGGTTGTACGATCGAGGGGGAGTGGCGCAAACATTTGCCTGCCGCCCGGTAAATTAAAAGCACACAGAGAGGAGAGAGAATAGAAACGAGAGAGGAGAGTGAGTAAGTGAATGAACGAGCGAGCGAGGAACAGATCGTAGGTGGCCATCGTTTTCTCTGTCCCCCTGCTCCACCTCACGTTCTCCTTCCTCTCTCTCTCTCTCTCTCTCTCTCTCTCTCTCCTCTTCATCCGCGTGTCACTCCTTCTTCTCCTTCGCCCAAAAAGGTCTACGTGAATGAAGAGACTCGCTTCCTACGCGAATGCTTTCCTTTCTCTCCGGACCAAAGCGTGAGCGCGCGGTTGTTTTCGGAAACTGAGTTTGTACCTCTGTTAAAGAATCTCTTTCTATATTATAATTTTTATATTAATAACGAAATATGATGTCAAGTATATAATATAAACAAAGTAGCTCTATAAAATATTTTATAAATAGCAAATATTGTTAGACAATAAGAATAGGGGACTAAGAATGAATAGGAATTAATTAATCGAAAAATGCACGAATATAGGAACGTAATATTTTTAGTAATATGTGTATAGTTTATAATTACTTGAAATATTTACTTATCTTTTATAATTTTTTAGTTAATACATTTATTCATTTCGTTTCCAATTTATATTCTACAGTATTTTATAATTATATTCATGACAATGCACTCTAACTTTCGCACTCTCTTACCTATGCAACGTTCGGTTCTTGCTACTCAGCAACCACGTGCAAACACCTTCGATCATTATCCCGTTCATCGCGGCGCGTTAGTATGCTGACAAACTGTCGTGATCAGGTCGGTACGCCGGGAATCGAGTTCTTCGTGTTCTTATCATCGTTACTCTCCTCGTTCCACTTTGTCTCTCAATCGGGCCCTTTTATGATTCGTTTGGTTGCCGTCCTCCTGCCCCTCCCGACAAACGTTCCTCCCTCGGCTATGCATGTCGTTTGCGGCGCGCATAGAGATAGAACGGGATGGTAGCGCGAGCCTCTCTGTGTTGACAGGCAAATATTTGTCACGGCATACACCACCACCGTCAACCACCTCCGCCGTCGCCGCCGCCGCCACTGCCGTCTTCGTCTCG
Source organism: Mycetomoellerius zeteki (assembly GCF_001594055.1). Classification (NCBI taxonomy): domain Eukaryota; kingdom Metazoa; phylum Arthropoda; class Insecta; order Hymenoptera; family Formicidae; genus Mycetomoellerius; species Mycetomoellerius zeteki. The sequence goes on from NW_017255933.1 coordinate 2,037,394, forward strand.
TCAACGCGTCCATCGCGTTCACCAACCCCTTTTCGCTCCTCTCGCCACGAATCGCGTTTTCGCGCGACATACCTGAGGACGTTATGCTCTGAAAGACGCGCTGAAAATTTCTCGGTAATGCAATGATGACGTTCCGCTTCGAGAATCTTGCGTCTTCAACCTTCGTACAGTCAGGTGACATGTATTTCAGGACTTGCATATCTCGTGTACTTTGAGATTTGAAAAAGGAGAGCTAAAATGAATTTTCTTCTGAAAACGTTAATAATAATCAAAATGCTTTCTTGCGCTATTTGGTTTTTGATATCACTGGAAAATGAGACATTTATTATTCACATGGAATATTCATAATAAAAGTTTATTCCAAGATAATTTTAGTATAATTTATTTTTATACGGGTTTGTGCAAGTTTGAAATATGTTTAAATAATTTAAACGTGGTGTCTAGTTGCATGAAGCGTGTAGCACAATGAATATTGAGTATGCAGAACCTTTCTCACAGTGAAATGAATAAGGTCAGAATGACCAGGCGTAACCACTTTAAGCAGAAGGTTAAGCACCATTTTAAGTTTTCAGGTACGCTCGTGTGCTTATATCTACTTATACTTGAACCAAGAAAGACTGGCGCCACATGTAAATTCCATTGCATTATACGCAAGGTCAATTAACATATATACACAGTATTTAATATTATTTTTATGTAATTCATATATAAAGGGTAATAATAATTCAAATTTTCATAATGAAAAAATCTCGAAATATGAAAAATTACTTTGCGTATTTCCACTTTTGTAAAAAACTTTATAAAAAAGATCAAAAGACGTGAAAAGAGAGGACTTAGACAAAGAAATCCAATTTCCGTATTTATTTAGTAATATTTTAAACATACAATTTTTTTGTCAGGAAACTTTCTAAAATATAATTTTGATAGAAGGCTCTTGTTATAAATTTTTATAAAAAGTTACAAAAATGTTATGAAAGAGAAAGCAAGATTGTTTTCTACTATTCTATCTGTTTTATTTAATCATTTCCTAGAATATACGATTTACGAGATATTTTGGGACAACATGTACAACGTTGATCCAGATGAGAAATCAAGTGTTTGAGATCCATTATGATACTCTTGCGCAGCCGATAACAATATTGTGACAACGTCAAGTATGTTTGACGGAAGAGTAAGCATACAAATTAAGAATCAACAGAATGACTTTTCGATGATTGAAACTCTCTCTCTTTCTTTTCCTTCTTCTATAATTCACACATACATATAACTAATTAATTATTTAGCAGAATAAACAAATTAATTATTATCGTAAATGCGTAAAATATAATTCAGTAATTTATTTCAAAGGCACACATAAAATATTATCTTAAATAAAGTATTATTGAAATTACTGCTTAAATAAACAATGTCATATTAAATTAACCAAATGTTTTTGTTTATTACTTAAACATATTTATATAATATCTAGAGTTGAAATCAAGTCTACAATTTGAAGTTTAATCTAATTTTTCACAGTCGTTTCGCGCAAATCTTCAAGATTCGGAAGTTGGATCAGTTTGATCGGTTGGCGATGTTCGATGGCGCTTTATCATTCGATTAGTAACTGTGCGGAAACTGGGGTAAAAAAAAAGAATTCTACGGGTGGGAACGAAATGCAATTGAGTCTTTGTTGCGCTTTTGACCCCGAAGTCGACTAGACCGGCTAGTGTCTGCCCGTGTTTGTCCCGCGCAAACTTTGTTTTTGCAAATAGAACCACGTGTTCCTCCGTTCACCCTCTATCCCTCCCTGCTCTCCGTGCACTTCTACCCCTCTTCGCTTCATTCTCTGTGTTCCTCTTCCCTATTTCTCTCTTTCCTTCTCTCTCTTCTCTCTCTTCCCTCTCACATCCTCCATCTCTGAATCCACACCCCTTTGCGCACACATGCGACAGGTGCCCGACTGGTAAACTATAACAAAAAAGCAAGCTCATTCAGACGATTTGCGCACGATTGGCTTCGCTGTTTGATTAAGGAGTTTATCTGGCATCGAAATCCACGGCGATTTCGCCGCCTCGATGTTCGTTCTCGTTTGGACTGTTCTCGCGTGAGAAGCGACTAATAAAATTCTTCTAATGTATACAGTACTGATTATTAATTTACGAATGTTTATAAAGGATAAATTGTCGGTAAAAACATACCACTACGAAATAATGTAATCGATCGTCACTTATCCAACGTTGCGGTAACCACAGTAATTATATTGTTATTGCATGCATTTTTTTAAATAATAAGATTATAAATAATAAGGATATAAATAATAACGTGTAATTACTTTTTGATTAATTATTAAACGCAAAGCATTGAAGTAATTAATGAAATTTATTTCGATAACACTTAATAAAAATTAATAAATTTTGAGTTTAACGAGAATGACGTATATTTTTCAAACGAACAGATTTTTTGTTTCCTCAAAATTCATTGTGGCTGATGCCTGAGACGCTATATCACGTGATTCGAAACATGTGTGGCACATACTAATTGAAGGGCCGGTCAGAAGCAACACGGTAGCGAGCCAGGCGATTAACACTTCTCGAAGACCACACGCATTTCGGGTTCCACGTATTAGAAAGCCGTTTTTGTTTGAGAAAAAGAATTGAATTCGAGTGTACGAATTAAATGAAGTATGATGGTATATAATTAAGTAATCGTTTATTAACAAGACTATGTGTGCACTACAAATGATATTATGATGATACATCTCAAGTAATATATTCAAAGTTTTACTCTCTTTAGACTGCAGATTGTAGTCACGTGATTTTATTAGAAATTTGAAAGAGAAAATATTCCATTCGAGAATTTATAGTTAAATTTATTAAGGTAAATCTTCGGGGCTGATAGATTTCGTTTACCGCTAACATGAATTTATAAACTTCGGTTGGTATTGTTATTTGTACAAACTATACACACCTCGCGAGCGCGCAAAAGGATCGTGCCGAGGATGGCAACGACAGGGAAGATGTGAAAAAGCGACGACTTTCGGAAGTTCATGAGAAATCTTCGACCTCTGCTGCTCTCTCGAGGGAACAGCAACGCGGCTCGTTATTCAGGTGTGCTTTCTATATGGGTTTGCGTTATACAACGTGTTTCGAAAATCATGTATAGAAAATAGTGGGATTTTCTGTACATTTCACAAATGAGATTTTAGAAAGTGTTTTTGTTTTTTTAATAAAAATATCATTTTTGATATATAAAATTTTTTATGTAGAATTATACTTACGTAGAATATTATAGCATGCTTGTTCATGTAGATAAATGATAAATATAGAAGATTCATAATTATCATCATTATTTATGATGATACTGAAACCATAGATACTAGACTCCACGTAGAAGAAAACTATTTCAATGTCGAAAGATTGTGAAATATTAATGAAAAAACTTCTCATGATAAACTTATTAAGTGTGTAAATAAATAGAATAATATTAATTGTATATATGGTATAGATAGAAAAGTTTAATTACATAATTTAATTACAAGGCAGACAAGAAAATTGTTTATAATTTATATATAATAAATATTTTGTCCCATTATTATACGTAAATAAGTATTAATTTTCTCTTTAAAGAATTTATTTGTTCTCAAATAATTTTATTGCAAATGCTTATTATCAAATAATTACAAATAAAATCTTTGCTAAAAGCAGGTTGAAATCAGCGATCTTTCGCTCATAAATAAAATCATTATACAGTCATTTTCTAATTTCGCGAAAAGAGAAAATACGATTCAAGAGTTCGATTTGACTGATATGAAACGTGCATCTCGAGACTGGTGTCATTTTCTACCCGGTATGCTGTCCGGCCGACTACTTCTTCTGATGGAGTGCTTCGTCCGCGCGCGCAATCCCGAAGTGCACTCGAGGCCGAGTCGAGAGAGACCTCTCTACATGGGTGGTCCATTCTTCTTACGCATGCATTATATAAGTCTTGTAAAGTTCACACTAAGGACAACAGAAGCCGGTCAGACGATAGGATTCGTTAATTGTACCCGGTAACCGACCCAAGAAGAATGCGGGAACGAGTTCGACCCAGACTCGTGATAAAAATTGAGGTCTCGTTATTCCGTACATCCGTGAGCCATTAAATATTAATATAATACGTTTAACGACAAAAGGAGGTGATGAGAAAGTTCGTTTTACTCAGTGATACTCCTTCATAATTGCATTTAGTCATTTACCAATAAGAACGAATCTTATAATCTGAATTACAAACGTAAAGGAGTGTTTGGAGGAAATGCGATTAACTTTATAATAATAAAATAAAAATTACTTTTGGAACACTCTATATATAAAACGTGTAGTTCGAACGAATATAGAATCCGTCGGTTGTATTCATAACTGATGCTCTGAAGTATGACTTGAGAATATAAAGGATACATATGTTCAGAATCGGTTTCCATGCACGGTTGTCACGTTGTTACTGATAAGGTGATTTGTTATCTTCCCACGCTGAATTATTTTTCTTTTTCTTTCTGTCTTTTTGTTTGTTAACTTTAACTTTTGTAAATTTTTTTGTATTAAGAAAGATATATATTGAGATTAACATTTTATAATAAAAAGCATTTATAGATAATCAATTTTTTTCAAATCTTAATTTAAATTTTACTTACAAGTTGATAGTATATTTTATTTAATATACTTTTTTTTTAGAAAAGCTTGTAGCACATAAAAAAATAATTTGTAAAGAAATAAAAGGAAAAAACGAACCCAAAGATCATTTGAGGACCTTCGACCATATTTCAAATTTTGTAATATTTTAATGTAAAATTAAAAAAAGATATTTTTTTACAATATGTTGTCATACTTAAAAATTTACATTTATTGCAGCTTTTTATTCGCTAAACGTGAAAATATATGTGACTAAGCATGAAAATAAACAGTTCACAAGCAAGATTATCCTCTTTCGAGAATGATCCAGAGCAATATGGCCGATTCATCATGGCGTGTCCTGTTCAGTTTCCTCTTCTGGACTTTGGACAATATGTACGTGGGACCTAGAATACTAGGAGAGAGCGGGGTGACATAGCCTGTATTTTGCAGATAAGAACAGACCCTATATCGTAACGCTGACAACCCCGACCCTTTCGGAACGATCAGATTTATTCTGCTTCGCCTTTGGGTTTTGCTTCATTTTCACCCTGTCGTTGGAATTTCACACGACCATGGTCCATCCTGTGCAAATGTGAAATATTAGACGCATATGTGATCGATAACGAATCTTGACTTAAACAATTCATAATTCACAGAATTTAGAAAAAATAAACTTCTATAATATTTATATTTTTATATACTGTGTATTTTTCGATATATAAAATGTTTCCTATTATTATATAGATATAAATCGAGTATATAAAATTATAAAAATGGAACTTTGATTTAAATTATAGATAATGAAAATCGAGATTTTATTCAAAGCATACTAGATTTAATATAGAATATTAATTTTTAAAAATATAACTATTATATATTGATTATTAATTTATAAACAATTAAAAGAAATTAACATATTTTTTACTAATAAATTTTTAATAAATGAAAATTAATTTTTTAAATATAAGTCTGTTATTTAAAATTAAAAGAAAATGTTAATTTTAAATTAGAATAAAACATTAAACACAAGAAATATTAGCTCATATGAATTAAATTTTATAAAAATTATGATCGATTATAAGTGTTTATGAACTAATAACAACTGCAATAATATACATATGATACAAATAAAAGCTCGAGCATTTAATAAACAGTAGATCGAGTCATCTGACAGATTTTATGAGAAACATTTTTATACACCGTAAATTTTATACATTGTTTAACGATTGATGACAATTATAAAATAAAGATAACTTATTAAAAAATAGCAAATATAAATATAGAAATATAAATATTTTATTTTAGCTATTTATTATGTTATTATAGTTAAAATTCTAGATTCGTAAAAATTGTAACATTCATCAAAATAATATTTTAAACAATTAATTAGTTGCAATATAGTTATTATTTAATAAATTATTCTTCTTAACATTCACCTGTGTGCAATTCTTGTATAGAGATTTTAGTGTAGTGGAGCTCACTATGATAAAGTAGTTATTAAGCACACATTGTACATATTAGGATGATTTTATTTCTGAAGAGGGCTCAAAAATGAGCCGAAACATGTAAGCGCGTTTTTAAATAAAGAGGTTTGTGTTATATCGGTATATTATTTGCGCAACGATTCCTGCCTGCGCCTGATTTCTATTGCTCTATTTTCTACAAATTTCTTTTAATAAATTATTTAAGAGATATGAGAACGATTATATCTACATATATGAATGCGGAATAAAACGTAAATGAATGCAGAATTAAACGATTCAAAAGTAACAAAAAACCACAATACGTCTATCTTTTGTTAAAAATATTGCGTAAACTGCGCGAATTTCGTATAATAAGGAGTTATTACAAACTAATTATCGCGTATTGTAACACAATTTGAAATATCTAAGATATAGATGAGGTGTGTGAGTGCGTAACACAAATCTAAGAAATAAATCAATAAAGCCTATTTATCGGAGAATATAAAAAATATAACGAATAGATTATTTTACTTTTTTCGTTATATACATACGTTAATATATCGACAGTTGGATGGTTAGTGCCTTGGGGTTTGTTTTGATGCGGTAGGGTAAGCAGGAGACGCGTCATGTTTTCACAGTTCACACGCAGTTACCGCTCACCGCGCAGTCATTCACTTACCGACGCTCGTGTAGGCAGGTAGCCGTGCCGCTCTTCTTTACATAATTCTTTTTGAAACATATTTGCGACAAATATACATATACTATACGAGATAATACGAAACGTCATAGTTTAGATTCTAAAAACTTATTTATTATTGAATTATTAAATAAGGAATATATATATATATAAAT
>NW_017255933.1:2044422-2126444 GCF_001594055.1 Mycetomoellerius zeteki
TATATATTTTAAATAATTTTATTTTAAATACGACTAAGCCCTGTATATTAGTATATAGATAACTTGTTTTTACATTAATTGAAAAAAAGTATAATTTATAAATTAGTATTTTTCATTGTGGAATGAAATAATTTCTTATATCTTATCTTTTTCAGAACTTTAGCATTCTCTCTCTCTCTCTCTCTCTCTCTCTCTCTCTCTCCTAGTTTTAGCGGCACGAGTTATGTGATATCGCGTTGCAATGAAGAAAATATTTGACATTTGTGTTTTAGAATTTCGAATATTTCTTATCAACTAATGTGCTGACCAAAGGCAAGAGGTAGTAAAGCGGTTTGCTAACATGGTTTGTTTTACATAATTGCTCACGTGAAGTGTTTCTGACATCCCAAAATTAAGGGATACTTATAGATTTTTATCGCTTTTTTAAATAATTTTATAATTATTAAATAAAGATTGATAATATGTTATACATTCTTTAAATAAAGATAAATGCAAACATCTTTTTTAAATTATGAAACAATTTTGACTAAACAGAATATCACGAAACAGATATTTAATACGGTTCATTTGTTTGAAATCAAAATGCGATGGAAAAACAGAATTTATTATTTTGCGATAATTACGGACAATTATTTTTGTTTAATGTAACATTTTTGTCTCGCTTGAGTATAACTCTCGATTATTCTTCAAATAAACGGTATCACACGAGTCATAAAAAAAACAACGTTAATAAGTACTCTTGCAAATAACGCAAATTTATGCGATTCCTATTTTGTCAATTAATTATATAATTTGGGTAATTAATAATTTAATTATTTTTTCATTTTCGTGTACCATTCGTGATATGATTCGTATAAAAAATTGAGCGTAACTTTAGAACTATTTGTCGATAATAAAAGAAATATTTCTCTTTTCTGTTAATCTCATCCCATTAACTCTAATTATATCTTGCAAACATCGTAATAAGAGATTCAGCCCTTTTATCTGCTCTGAATTTATTTCACAATGGTGACGAATTGATGTATGCTTGATATTCATTTCTAAAAGTCAAATTTTCGGCGGCATAAAAAGGGCCCCAAGAATCCGGAGATAATTGAAGAACGCTGACATTATCAACAATTGATATAAATTTGCTATTATTAACATAAATATTTAGTTAATACATTATTAAATTTATGATTTTTTATTACATAAATGCTCCATAAATAAATATGCATACTTGTAAGGCTGCAATATCCTATATATTACCGAAAAATTACAATTTTTTCTCTGTAGTTATCATCTCTGTTGATAATCAAACTCGGATGATAACATTAAAATCACAGTTTTAAAAAAAATTGAGTATTATTATATTAAGTTTTAAACATATATACGTGTCTACAAAACTAATAAATCATGAAATTAGTACCGTATTGTCAGTTTCTTACTATCATTTAAATTTTAACAGGCACTTGAACTTCCATAAGCGCCGACCGTCTTATCTCGTCGGTGTCTCTGCTGAATATATAATGAATACTGAATATATACTTATAAATTTAGAATTATCTGTTTTAATCTTCTCTGTTGCGTTTTTTCTTAGTATATGTTTTGCATGGAAACATTATTGAATAATATTTGCGCTTCTTTTATTTATATTTTTAATCTTTTTTTAAGGCTTCTAATTATTCCAATTCAATTATTCCAATAGTTATTATTTTTATATGCGTTGTTACAAAATTATATTCTGAACACATCACAATATAGAATAAAACAAATATATACGTAACAATGAGACAAAATCGAAGACCATAGATGTGTGTTACCCACTGGACATATTCGTGGCTATATAGTTTATCGTGCACGTTTATGCACATAGAGGCGCCAGTAAACGGGTTCTATGGTTCTATCTTACGTATATATACGTCCATGACTCTCTCTCTCTCTCTCTCTCTCTCTCTCTCTCAGGATATACTTTTTTATTTCACACATTTTACATTTTAAATCAATAATCGTGGTGTCACGAACGTTATTTACCCTTAATCGATCAATTTGCATTTGTCATATTTTACCAATCCTTTTTTATAAATAGATAAAAACGATATGTAATATTGATAATTGATAATCTGTAATTGAAATAATGAAAGTGTTAAAAAATTTTATTTGGCAACAATTTAATTTGTAAATTTGTTATAAATATAATATACTATTAAATCTATATATATATATTGTAAATGTCATACAATATTTGATTAAATTTTAATTAACATTTTACAAACTTGAGATTATATTGTAAACTTATTAATAATTAAATCAAGACAATGTGTTCTATACTTCTATATATATTTATAATACTTCTATATATATTTATAATATTTTTAGATTATTATTTTATAATTATTGATAATTATTTATTGTACACGATATTATTATATCTATTAATTACTATTACCAAAAATAACAAAATCTCTTTGACTTATTTTAACAGTTATAGTACGTATATTCTATGCACCATACCTTAATGTTATTTGCCAATTTTTTGTTTAGAAACTTCACTGCACTTCAACACAAACAATTTTAATTTTGTGTATACAATTTCTTTTAAATAATCTAAAGCGACGTATATGTATAATTTAATATATATATTAATTTACTGTGATTAATATTGCTGTCATATACACATCTTCCCTAATCTTTTAACTTGCATTTTCTTAATAAAATGTATTGGAATATATTTTTTAAATATAATTTTATTTAAATTCTTCAATTACATTCTTCTTTTGTTTTAATAAAAATAATCGATTTAATCAAATATCCTGTTTTCTGTGGCTGAACTAGTGTATACTTTTGAAACTTGAAAATGAGATAGGTATATATATTTGATATTTGTCGAAAGTGAAAAAGAGAGTTCTAGTGCAGTCTAATGCAGGAAAAGAAAACAGACCCAAAGAATGTCAAGATGAAATGTTCGACTGCACTTTGTGACAGAAATAAATTAAATATGATTTCAGCTATGTTTTCATTAAGATTTCATGTAAGTAAACCATAATTGATAGTTTGCTAACATTATATGGCATGACGTTGGACTATAAGCCACGGTTCGGCATGAAAGTGGCAGTATATGATATCATGTAGGTATAAGACATGCATTTTAAAATTGTTGCGTATGCGAAAATATGGTTCTGCGTGGGGACACAAAATTGCAAGTTTTGTACCACACTAATGACATAGTCGTCGAATGTATAGACGGAAGTTGCAGATGAAAAATTGAATTGTGAAGCTATAGACTCTTTTGTTATCAGTAAAATCTTCTTATTTTGTCTCGTCGCAAAGAATATGTTTGTTGTATTATCGTAGTATCGTAGCTCAATATACATATACATATAATGTGTGTACTTTTTAAGTACTGATAATCCAAAGACACTAAATTATAAAATTTATCTTTTATTTTATAGTTAATTTCTTTGTAACGAAAATCTAATTAAGTATAATTATTGATCCATAATTATTTAATATATGTATATAATTTGTTAATTAAGAATTATGTATTTGTAAATCATAATGAACATTATGGAAATATAATATTTTTTCTATAATATTGAAAGTAATCAGAAAAGAAATAAAGAAGTTCTATGATTTAGATAATACAAGAACGTTCTGTATTAGTCGTATAATAAAATTGTTTTATTGTATCTTGTCCAAATATGACAAATAAAAAAGAAACGAGTATTTTGACATTTACATTTAAAATTCTTACCATTTGCGGATGTTGGCCGTATTCATGGGCGTCGCGATATAAACGTATAATGTATGATGTATATACGATCTTCATAGTTTTGCTAATAAATACATTTACATTATCGCAATTGATGGATTTAATTCTAACTGTGGACAATGCCGATGATTTCTCTGAGAATTTTTATGTGATGCTTGCTATGTTCGTATCATGCTGTAAGATGTTCAGTTTATTAAGAAATCGTAACAACATTGCGATGCTGATTGATACTCTGATGAAAAAACCATGTAGGCCTACTGAACACGATGAAATAGAAATTCGACAGAAATTTGATAAGATCGTACAGTAAGTATCTTAAAATAATTAATAATTAATTATTGTTTAACATTACATGTTGTAAAGAATTAAATCTCTTTATTATATTACAAATATTATAAAAAAAAATAACAATGACGTAAAATATTGCATAGTATATGTTATCGCGTAAAGAAGCACGGAAGTGTCTCATACCATGTCTTAGCGCCGAGACACTACCATGTCTCCAGATACTTAAACATTAAATAAGACTATGTTTTTATAAATTGATTTATTTAAAGATTAATTTTACATGACGTTAAATAAAAATGTTATGATTCAATAATAAATTAACATTAATGAAGAAAGTAACGAAAAAATCCGACAATATGTATTTTACAGAACAAATACGCTTTGCTACGCGACTCTAGTGGAACTAACATGTGCATTTGCATTAGGAACATCTGTGTTTAAAGACTACAGAAAACATAATCTAGCTTTCCGAGCATGGTTACCATTCAACTATTCTTCGCCTTTGTTATTTCGGATCGCTTACGTTCATCAATCGATAAGCTTGACCGCTGGATCTATCCTTCACCTCGCTTGCGACAGTCTAATTTGCGGATTACTGATGCACATTTGCTCTCAGCTGGAAATATTGGAATGTCGTTTGAAAAAAATCATTGATAAGCCACATATTCTTCGGGAATGTGTCATACAACATACATGCATTTTCGAGTTAGTTCTTTTTATCATCACTGTTATAGATAATAATTTCTCAAAACATAAATAATTATAAAAAATATTTGAAATTTACGTCCGCGGTTAATTCTAGATTTGCATTAATGGCGAATAAAAGATTTAGATTCACAATCACGGTCCAGTTCTTAGTGAGTATGTTAGTAGTGTGCTTCAATCTGCATCAACTGACGCAGACGAGTGTATTAAGTGCGAAATATGTTCAAATAGTATTATATATGTTTTGCATGCTGACACAAATCTCTTTTTATTGCTGGTATGGAAACGAAGTTAAGTTGAAGGTGGGCACGGATATATTTTTTACATACGTATGATTTTTTATTTCTTTCTACATATTGTATATTTGTTTATGTTTGCATATACTTTAATATCTAATATGTCAATAGCACGTGACATGACAGATATGTTAAATTATTGTATTATAAAAATTAATTTATATTTCATACACATAAAATAAGATACATGTGCGTGCGTGCGCGCGCGCGTGTGTGTGTGTGTGTGTGTGTGAGAGAGAGAGAGAGAGAGAGAGAGAGAGAGAGGAAATACAAATACTTACATTATTTTGAATTAGTTTATTAATTTTCTTTTGTTTTATCATATTTTTCATCCATACAGGCATATAAATCAACCTACAAGGAAAACATAAGATTTAATTATCTCTCTGTTTTACTTTATAATTAAAATTTCAGAAGTCAATAAACAATTTTTTATATATATTCTTAAATATAGAGTCGGCAACTGGTCAGCAATATATTCGAAATAGAATGGTTTGTGTTGGATTATCGTGTGCAAAAAGATTTGTCAATAATTATGATGCGTAGTATCGTACCTATTGAATTTACCAGTGCTTATGTTATCTCTATGAATCTTCAATCGTTTGTCAGTGTTAGTATAAATATTTATTTTTAATTTAAAATTAGTAATTGACTTTAAATTAATAGCTAAAGGAGAATGAATTTCGGACGATTTGGGCAGAATCATTGAGTTCAACTTTTTAAAAATTCAATTTCATTCATTAAATCAGAAAATCAGAGTCTAAAATATCTTTTTTCCTATTTAAAAATTTTTTCAGGTAAAAGTTATATGATTTAAAGTGGTACAAATAATAGTAATTAATTTTCGAAAAAAATCAATTTTTCAAAATCATATAACAGTTATCCATTTTTTAAATAAAATTATATATTTTTTTTACATAACAGGATTTTTTATAGTTATTCTGCATATTAAAAAAATTTCCTATGATGTACATTTTATTAGAAAAAAAATTATTAATTTATATAGATAGTACGTGATAAGCAAATAATTATGTTTATTACAGTTGCTCAAGACGTCGTATTCTGCTTTCAATATACTTCAACAAATGCAATAATAAAAGTAGTAAAAAAAAGTAGAAGAAAATCAATATTTATATTTTGTATTTATATTAATTTTAATTTCTGTATAAAATAAATGTGTATAAAAATAAAACTTAAATTAGATTATTGTAATTAATATCTTTATATATTAAATAAGAGTGTACTATATTAGATAAGATTACTATATATCTCATACGCTGTACAATATTTGCTCCTATTGACACTATTAATTAGGTAATATCTTCCTAATGCATATTTTTTTAACTCACCTTTTTTATTAATAATATGATTACTTTGATATTAATATGTACTTTGATATTAATATATAATTGAGAAATTGTATTAAGCGATTTTCAAGGCTTAATGAAAAAAAAGTTAACATTTAAAGTTATCGTTTGATTATTCGACGATAATACTTTATGTACTTCCATCAATTAATAGGCTCGCTTGTTGGAGCTACGCTACATAAAAAATTTAACGTCATTACTTGAACTGTATATTCTTTCTATAGTATTTTTACTTACATACATATCCATACGTAATAATATATTTCTACATATTATTTTATATTAACGTGCATGTGTATATACGAGATTGTGGTTTACTGCAGTATGACAGAATATTAAAGTATTTGACTAGAACACAATTTGATGTACGACGTATGAACATTGCATTATTCATAATTTTCAATTTCTGTTTTTTATTCTTTGATTAGAACTTATAGTTCTCATACATATTTTAACAAAGTATTTTTCATATAAAATATCATTATATTGTAACTTCGCGTACAATATCACATCTTTATTTAATGATTGCACTGTCTCTGCATGAAAATATTATTACGCAAAGGGCACAATTACAGTCTAAATAATAAAAATTCTTGTATGAAGGAGGAAGTTGAACATATATCGTATTATTATCGGAAAACTGCGAGAGTCTTTTTGCGAGAGACTATAGACATTTGGTGATCGTCAGTCTCTTAAGATTTTACTGTGCATTACAATATCACTATAATATTAACTTTGTCACTATAGTATAATCATTCTTAACAAAATTAATTGACAATCAGTTTTTAGTAACATGTAATTTTTGTTTGGTAAATTAATTTATAATAAATAATTAGGTATATAACGTGTAACAATATACAATCTTACTTGGAATAAAAAGCAGAAAATGTAACATTTCTGATGAATTACTTTGTTGTTGTAAAAAACAACTTTTTAAAGTAAAAAGATAAACAAAATCAAAGTTAAAATGAGCTTATTAGAATTTACATTTAAAATTTTATCGAGTTGCGGTTGTTGGATACCGAATTCTTGGATGTCTCCATATAGACGATTAATATATCATGTGTACACTGTTTTTATACTTTTATTGATAAATACATTTACATTATCGCAATTCTTGGATATAATTCTGATCGTCGACAATTCGGAAGATTTCATGGATAACTTTTATATGTTGCTTGCCATGATCGTTTCTTGCTTCAAAATGTTTAGCCTGTTAATAAATCGTAGTAACATCGCCATACTGACAAACATTCTTATCAATAAACCGTGCAAAGCATGTGATACAGTCGAAATAGAGATACAACACAAATACAATAAGCTAATTGAGTAAGTACAACGTTGCGAGACAGTCATTTTGTATATTTCACATTTAATTATATGTACATATATTAAAGAATTAAACAATTTATATTCATTTAAGAGATATGCAATTTAAGTAAAATTTATAATATCTTAATTAATTTTCTATTAAAAAGTACTATTTTTAAACAGTATTATTTTTCAAATTTTTTTAGAACTTTTGTAATTTTATAATTTTCTTAGAATAATACTTTCTTTTTTTAAACAATAAGTTGATATGTAATATACATTGTTTTTTATCAAAATTATTGTTTAAAGAATTAAAGTTGTGTATTACTAACTTTCCAATTTGAAAAATTAACAGATTTATTTAACTAGAAGTTTTCTTGATAAAAAATAATATGAAAGAGAGATTATCATTAAAGAAAGCGTTGAATATCAAAATGAAATGCATGTAGCTATTTTACAGGACAAATACTCTGTATTATATGATCCTAGTTGAATTAACATGTGCATCTACAGCTGTAGCATCTTTGCTCACGGATTACAGAAAAGAAAAGTTAACGTTCAGAGCTTGGCTGCCATTTGATTACTCCTCGACAACGCTTTTCCATTTTACGTATTTTCATCAATTAATAAGTTTGACAGTTGGATCTGTCTTACATGTTGCTTGCGATGGTCTTATTTGCGGATTATTGTTGCATATATGCTGTCAACTAGAAATATTAAGTTGTCGTTTAAAAAATATCGTACATAATCCAAAAGTACTTCGCGACTGTGTTATTCAACACAACCTTTTATTTAAGTTCGTTTTATTATAGTTTTTCTTTAAATAGTCTTTTAATATACATAAACAAGTTATAAAAATGTCTTTCTATCTGAATAACTTTTTATTTAACATTTTTAAACTTGTTTAAAATTTTTAATTTATTTGTACACGCAAATCAAAGATATGTTTGATACGTCGTAATTTTTTAATTATTATAATTTTTAATATTTCTATCAATAATAAAATATGTTAAAATGTGTTCAATTGATTTCAGATTTGCGTTTTTATTGAACAAAAAATTTAGGTTTACTATCACTTTTCAGTTCATAGTAAGTACATTAGTGGTGTGCTTTACTTTATA
Organism: Mycetomoellerius zeteki; assembly: GCF_001594055.1. Taxonomy (NCBI): domain Eukaryota; kingdom Metazoa; phylum Arthropoda; class Insecta; order Hymenoptera; family Formicidae; genus Mycetomoellerius; species Mycetomoellerius zeteki. Next base: position 2,053,262 of record NW_017255933.1, read on the forward strand.
TCAGCTAACCAAGGCAAGCGGAAAATTCATTGAATTAGGAATGTACATGTCGTGCATGCTGACACAAATCTTTTTGTATTGCTGGTACGCAAATGAAGTAAAATTGAAGGTATACAGTTTTTTGAAATGGATATCCCTATGTGAATGTTTCTTCTAATTTAGTTTTTATTTATTAACTTTTTATTTTTCTATATTAACTAGATACGTATTGACAAATACACATGTAATATACACATTTTATTTATACTAAAGTACAAAATGCTTTTTAATATGCACAAAAATTTATATGCAATATGCTATTAATTAAATTCTTTTTGTTATAATTAAGACTTTAATAAATAAATGTCTCATTTTCATAAATAGAGTCTACAATTAGTCAATGATTTATTTGAAATAGAATGGCTTACATTAGGACGAGATATAAAAAAGGATTTATTAACAATCGCATTACGCGGTAGAATGCCAATTGAATTCAGTAGCGCTTATATTATACCAATGAATCTGGATTCGTTTGTGGGTGTTAGTATAAATAATTAATTTTTATATTATAATAATTATTTTATAATTAATTAAAAATTGTCCATTTACTTGTAAAGTATAAATATTAAATTAATTTGGACTTGAAACACAGGATTACTTTGTATATTGCAGTTGCTTAAGACATCGTATTCGACCTACAACATACTTCAGCAAACGCAAAATGACAAAGTTAACTAAGAAAATTGTTATATTATACATATTCGTTGTTACATATACATCATATAGATTTTTCATGAAAATAAAATTAAAAATTAAAATAAATAAATATTTCATTCAATATTAATAATTGATTATGATATAAAATTAATTTTCACATAGTTAATTTTGATATATTAATGTTATTAGAGAAAAGAAACATAATTTAAATTGCATATTGTTTGTATTAGATATACAGAATGTTTCAAACCCGTATACCCCTTTCAAAATGAAAGAAAGTGATTTTTATATAAAATCTTAAAAATCATATTACATGCGGTAATTACATGTGGTTATTACATGTGGTTATTACATGGGTTACGCCAAGAACAGTTAAAATTAATTTTGCCATTATTTACTTTTAAGATCATTTCAAAATCAATGAAGGCATTTTCAGAAAAAAATTTCCAAGATAAAAGTTTCTTACTTTTTTGTATATAAGCCGAATCTGCAATTAATAAAAAGTACACATGTTACATTTAAAAAATTTGACAATAGATCTTGATAGTTCATTTTCGGAATTGAAAGTTAAAAATATCATCATTAGAAAGAGCGTACTCGATTCACTTATCAAAATTTTTAGTATTATTCATAAAAATCATTTCCTTCATTTTAAAAGGTGTACAATCCGGAACCTGTGTATTTTTCTCTAAATACTATGCAACAATTTTTTACTTACGTTTTGTGCATCCGTATTTGTATTATCTACATAATTAGTATACTGCTCCTTTATTTAAGAATGACACAACTCAAGAAATGATTTTTGAGTTATTATCATAAATGAGTTAAGGTGTAATATTACTTTGTTAATCATCAAAAACTAATTTAACTGTATAAAAAATCAACTCAAATAGGATAATATCTTAAGGATGATTTTTGTGAAACGAAAACGACATTTGATATTATGATAAGAACACATTCTTTCTCTCTCTGTATCGATATTATTGATTAATCAATAATTTTTTGTTACAAATAATTTTTCCATTTTCTGGAAAGCTTAAATTTTTAAGTAGTCTTTCGAAGTAACACTTCTGAAATGCATATACAATGTTAGTAAGTTATTTGATGCTCAAATAGAAATTGCCGTCATAAAAATCAATATAAAGCAGTAAAATTGATTAACAGTTACATTTCAATTTAATAAATTATTTCTTGGTTTTTTTATTTTGTAGCTCTACTTTCTAATAAACTTTATTTCTCAGGAAGTACTATTATGTGAAGATATAATTGAGTGATCTATATCTTATTACCAGAAAAAAACTACACAGGGCAGTTGTAGTGGGTGGGATGCATGAAAATATTATTATCTGAAGGGCATAGCAATCTGAATAATAAAAATTGTCATACAACACATATGAAGGAGGGAGTTAAGCAAAGCATATTATCATTAGAAAGACCATAAGGCTATAGACGTAAGGCTACGCCGGTCGTCAGTCTCTCTCAAGAGCTTACTGTGTATCATATTTTCTAAGAAAATATTTTTATTATAACATTCTCTGTAGAAATCGTTGATCGAATTAAAATTTAGCAATTTCAATTTATTGTTGTATACGAATATTTTCGAGCACATTTTTAAATAATTATTATATAATATTTGGGATTTCACGTTTCAATATTTAAAATAAGGAAATAGGGAATATTATAAATATTCTCTCTAAAAAATGATTTACGAACATACGCTTTATTTGGAGAACTGCAGACATTGATATTTTCAACAAAAATAAATTAAAAATTAAAGATGCAAATATTAAATTTTACGTTTAGAATATTAATGATTTGTGGATGCTGGGTACCAGATTTCTGCACGACACCATGCAAACGGTTAGTTTATCATGTTTACACTATTTTGATATTGCTACTTATACATACATTTATGTTATCGCAATTGATGGATTTAATTTTAACCGTGGAGAATCCCGACGATTTTACTGATAATTTCTACATGCTACTCGCAATGATTGTTTCCTGTTGTAAGATGTTCACTCTGTTGATGAATCGCAGTAATATTGCGATACTAATCGATATTCTTGTAAGGAAACCGTGTAAACCGATCCAGTCCGACGAAATCAAAATTCAGCAGAAGTTCGATAAACATGTACAGTGAGTACTATTATACAACAAGACTTCTCTTAGACATATAAAATATTTTTTTTAGTATAAACTATAATTAAAAGTATGCATATCACATTTAATCTTTAACTATTTTTTAGTTTGGCTATTTATACCTGGCTCTTTTTCCAATGTCTTTTTTAATACTTTTCCATTGCTTATAATTTTTTTATTGATAAAAATACATACATTTATTTAGTACCGTTATATTCCTTAATATCTAGCGTTTCAAATTAAAAAAAACTTTCTATTATACAATATATTCTATTATACAATATGTTTTATGAGAATATATGTTTTATACATATAAACATTCGAATTAAGTTGGATATATCATACACCCGTGTGTTCCTGGTTTTAAGAATTGATTTCACAGATATTGAGTTACAATAAAAATTTAATTAATACTTAGAAATGTTATAAATCAAATTAAAAATAAATTTTTAACTAATTTTTATATAGCGTTTAAATTTCCAGAATATTTAAAGTATTTAAATAATTTATACGTTTTACATGTGATTATAATTGGGGTTTTATATATAATGGTTATAATAATTTTTATAATTTTTTGGTATATGAGATAAAATATATAACTTTTAAATCTCTCTCTCTCTCTCTCTCTATATATATATGTATATCTATATATACATTAATTATTATGAATTATTTATTAAAACTGGTAATATACATTATGCATACACTAGCATTTTGGTATTATATGATTAAGACGAAATATTACAAGTTGCGTAGTTAATTAAAAATCCTAGATAAAAAATAGAACAGAAAAATCTCTATAGATAGACATCTTGCAGGACAAATACGCTTTTCTACGCAGTTTGGGTTGAAACAACGTGTCTATGCATAGCTGTGACATCGTTGCTAACAGAATTTAGAAAAGGAAGATTGACATTCAGGGCATGGTTGCCGTTCGACTATTCCTCGTCGTCACTGTTTCGTATTGTATACGCGCATCAATTGATAAGTTTAACAGCTGGATCCATTCTCCATGTTGCTTGCGACGGTCTAATATGTGGATTACTGGTGCACGTTTGCTGTCAGATAGAAATAATTGAATGCCGTTTGCAAAAAGTCGCACATGATCGGGATATTCTTCGCAAATCCGTCCTGCAGCATAATCATGTATTCAAGTTGGTTTTATGTAACTAATATTACATATATAAATATTTTAAATCTATCCTGATATATTACATTGTATTGTTATTTATATTATTATACTTAAAGAAGGAATGAAGTCTTTTCACACTTTTGGCAATATTAAGTATACATATTTTTTATGTATTTAGACTTTAACTATTAATTCATTTAGAATTGTATTTTTACTTTTCTCACAGCACACACTATTTGTATTATTTTATAATAATTCTTATTAGTCTTGAAAAATTTGTATATTATATTTAATTAATTAAAGAAGCTAGGTTACAGTATTCGATTTGAATTTTAGGTTTGCTCGTCTGATGAATGAAAAATTTAGATTGACTATTGTTATACAATTTGTTGTGAGTACGTTAGTAGTATGTATCATTCTTTATCAATTTACCAAATCAACAGCGGCAAGAGCACAGTATATGCAATTAATGATGTATATGGGTTGTATGCTATCACAAATCTTTTTTTATTGCTGGTATGGTAATGAAGTTATGTTAAAGGTATATATGTGTGTGAAACATATATCTGTTATTTGGATATTTAGTAATATCTATATATTGCGTAAAGAAAATAAATAATAGGCTTTGTTAAATGTAGAGTCGTCAATTGATTAATAGTATATTTGAAATGGAGTGGTTTGAATTAAACAAACAAACTAAACAATCTTTATTAATGATTATGAGACGAAGTTCAAGACCAATCGAGCTTACCAGTGCTTATGTTATCTCGATGAATCTCGATTCATTTGTGGGTGTTGGTATTAAAATTTATTGTCATTTATAATTAATAGCTTAATTATAAGTAAAGTATTTAATGTTAAATTTACTTCCATTAAAATTTTTTAAAGAAATATTATTCGATTAAAACCAGTGTTAAATGTTATTTTTATCAAAAGAACACAATTTCAATGTATTAAATATATTTTACCTATTTACTTAGGTAAAAAATAATTATGCATAAAGTGTGTGTACAAATTTAAAAATAATAAATTAGATGAATTTTTCAATAATTTTAATATAATTAATACTGTTGGCTATGCATATTTAATTTTTTTAAAATCATAATTAATAATTTTAATTGCAGCTACTCAAGACATCATATTCAGCTTACAACGTACTGAAACAAATGTAAAAACGGCAAAAACAAAGTAGAAGAAGAATTATACTTCATTTCGTCATCTTTCAATGCAAAAATCATTATTAAGATGATTACAATAATATAGATTTGCATTACTAATATATGCAGAGAAACATTAAACAGTTTATACATCAGATGATTTTATTCGGCAATGATAACATAATTTTTGTAATCTATTATGGCATTTGAGTAGAGAGATATTTAAGGAGACAAATTTAGAATTTACGTTAATTATAGAATCTTAGAATGTTTACTACTATTGATTATACGATATTGTTTTTACTTGTGCACTAATCGAAATATATTGTTATGGATTTGAGTAATATTTTACTATGTATATACATATACACATATATGCACACGTCACAGACTATACATAAACTATCAAAAATCGGAAAGCAGCAGAAATCAATATAAGGAAGAAAAATTTGTCATTCACATCACGATATGGCAAATTTACGCCTTCATGAATTAAATAGTTTTTGGTTGAAGTATATGAGAGTTATTGACGTTAATATTTTATGAAGAGTAAGTACGGAGAACTGGACTCGATATCCGCGAGGGTTATTATTTTTTATTCCTCCGCTCTGTTTTCTAACATGCAATATCATAAAACATAATTCACATGAAGTATTATTATGTCATAATATCTTAATATTGTCAAGTTTGTGTTTAGCCGACTGTATGAAAATAGTATTATGTGAAGAACACAATTGCAATCTAAATAATGAAAGTTGTCAAAGGGAATAGTTAGGTAAGCTGTATTATTGCACGAAGATCTTGAAGCTATAGACAACATTTGATGACGGTCAGTTTACTGTAAGATTTTATTGCGTATCAAATTATATCGCAAGATAATTTTTCTCATATAATATGAATTTTCTTACAATATTATCTAAGTAATATCAAATAATATTAGAAAATTGTCATTCATGATGTAATTTAGTTATTAATTTACGCATATTGTTAAACGTACGTATAGATTTGTAATCGATTGATTGATAACGTCATGTTATAAAATATTATACTTGAAATTTTTGATTAATTGAATTAAAGAATTATTCTATATCTAAATTTTTTAAAATTTTAACAGTGTGACATTGAGAGATACGTGTTTTGTATGAGTACAAAAATATAAAGTATATAATTTATTATAACTATTTTTACAAAGGAGAGATTAATAAATAACATCGAAGAAGATACTAGAAGATATTAAAGATGTTTATACTGGCCTTTACGTTCAAAATATTGACGATTTGTGGTTGTGGACGACTGGATTCTTGGCCGACTCCATACAAACGGTTAGTTTATCATGTGTATACTATTTTCGTAATGTTACTAATACACACGTTTATGTTATCGCAATTGATGGATCTTATTATGATCGTGGATAATTCCAACGATTTCACTGATAACTTCTATGTGCTACTCGCTATGATCGTTTCTTGCTGTAAGATGCTCGCTCTGTTGATGAATCGCAGCAACATTGAGATGTTAATCAAAACTCTTATGAGAAAACCGTTTCGACCGGTTGAACCCGACGAGATGAAGATTCGACAGAAATTCGAAAAACTCATACAGTAAGCATTTCGAGCTAGCATCGACTATCAATGCTCTTTTAATACATAATTAAAATTTAATTAAAATAAATTAGTTGCGCGCTGTTATACAATAATTAAGATTGTTTTTTATTTAAATGAACAATTAAATCAGACTAAATGCTTTTACTTGAAAAAAATAATGAATAAAAAGTGAAACGCGAAAACGTCTATAGTCGTTTTACAGCTCAAATACGCTTCACTATACTATCCTGGTCGAGACAACGTGTCTGTCTGTTGTCGTGACATCATTATTGACGGAATTCAGGAAAGGAAATTTGACGTTCCGAGCATGGTTGCCATTCGACTATTCCTCGCCGCAACTTTTTCCATTTGTATACGCTCATCAATTGATCAGTTTTACAATGGGATCTGTACATCATGTGGCTTGCGATAGTCTCATATGCGGATTCCTGGTGCACATTTGTTGTCAAATAGAGATATTGGAACATCGTCTGAGGAAAAGTGCACGTGATCCTAACATTCTTCGCGAATGTGTTCTTCAGCATAACCACATATTCAAGTTTGTTTCCAATATTACGCTGAAAATAGATTATTAAGATATTTATTATTAAGATGTACGATGTATAGCACAAATTTTTTATTACGTTTCCAATTATTTTTTTGTAAAATCATCCCCTTCCTAGTTATATTACGATTTCTGGAACATTCTGTATATATTTTATTAATTTAAAAGTTGTAATATTACTTTTTTTTATTAATTTTAGGTTTGCTCGTATAGTAAATGAAAAATTCAGGATAACTATATTTATCCAGTTTATTGTAAGTACATTGGTAATGTGTTTTAATCTGTACCAATTTACCAAGTCAACAGCGTTAAGAACAAAGTATATGCAGTTAATAATGTATACGTGCTCTATGCTGTCACAAATCTTTTTCTATTGTTGGTACGGAAACGAAGTTAAATTGAGAGTATGTGAACTTTTAAAACAATTCTTTTTTATTTAATATATAGATAAAATAAATATGTAGGCCTTTTCTCTTTCTCTTGATTGTTGAAATATAGAGTCGACAGTTGATAAATAATATATTTGAGATGGAATGGTTCAAATTCAATGAAACTGCTCAGAAAACTTTACTAATGATCATGAGACGTTCTGTAGTACCAATTGAATTTACTAGTGCCATTGTTATTTCTATGAATCTGGATTCGTTTGTGGGTGTTAGTATCGTAATGTGCTATTATATATAATTAAGTAGAGACTGTTAAATAAATAAAGTTTTAATATCAAAAGTGCTTTCTCTTTTTTAATAAAAAAACAATGTCAAATTAAAATAGATTTGCTTATATTAATAATAATTTAAATATTTAGTATATTTAACAAAAGAATTTATTATAATTAATCATATATTAATTATAAATGTAAGATAAGAACCAATTAAATATATTCACATATAATAACTTATTTAAAATAACGTTAATAATAATTTCTGTTGTAGTTGCTCAAGACATCGTATTCGGCTTACAATATACTTAAACAAACACAAGGCTCATAATGATGGATACATATAGCAAAAATATTGGTGACATCAACGCAATGTGAGTCTATGTTACGAATATGTGAATATGAATATCACATATATACATATATAAAATTTTATTATTATATAATACTGATAATTTTCTTTTGTATTATTGATATTATAAACAGGAAAAAATTAAAATATTTGTGTACAACAATTTTTATTACAACTTTTGACATGCGGATTTTACTTACATTGCACGAATAATTATATAATTAGAGATTGTATAAATTTGTGTTAAATTAAAAATTGTAGTAAAAGGGATTAAACAAGGAGAGAAAATCTGTTGCCTTTAGAATTATCAAATAATAAATTTCGAATAATAAATTGATATTTTTATTATTTCCAAGCAGAAGTAATATTTCCTAGAATATTAAATATTTCCTAGTAGAATGTGGGAGTTGCCAATGTCAGTACTTCGGCGTACAGATATACAAATCACCTGTGCGACATTCGAGGGTTGTCATTTTTTTCTTTCCACAGCAGTTCTAACGTATAATTTATTTTAAAAGTATTAATACAGTGTACTACCATCAGATAAAGTCTGTGTTTAGCATTCGCGTTGCACATGAGAGAGGGATGTGGTTACAAATTAAATATTAAAAACTACCATATAAGGAGGGACGAGTTAAATGAGGATCTTTGCTAGAAATTCGCAAATCTATAGACATTCTATAATTGTCGTTCTGAAGAGTTTGTCGCACATTAGATTAATATTTGTGCAAACAATTTTATTACAATTTAGAGTTTTATTTAATAAATTTTTTGTATTTACTTTTATAAGGATATCTGAGAAAATTAATTACTCAATTTTTTCAGTCAATACATACCTAAAATTTTATATGATTAAGGAAGAATGTGAAAAATATATAAAAAGTGCATGTAAACTTTTGTTATCATTTAATTTTCACGGTGTACATAAATTATTATACCGAGAAATATTAAAATGCGAGTATTAGATTCGACTTTTAAATTTCTAACTATTTGTGGTTGCTGGCGACCCGATTCTTGGACATCGTCATGTAAACGTGTAATCTACCATATGCATACATTTTTCGTGCTTGTGCTAATAAACACATTTACTTTATCACAATTACTGGATATTATTCTTACTGTGGATAATGCGGACGATTTCACTGATAATTTCTACATGTTACTTGCAATGATTGTTTCTTGTTGTAAAATGCTTAGTATGTTGATAAATCGCAAAAATATTGCTTTGTTAACAAACATTCTAATGGAAAGACCGTGTAGACCATTGGAACCGGAAGAAATGGAAATTCACGACAAATTTGATAAAGGCGTACAGTAAGTTTCCTGAAAAGTTATTCAGAGTGTTTCATATTAAGTTCATTATATTAAAAAAGAAGTATTTTCGGGAAAAATGTTTTAGACAAAATTGTATAATTTAAAGGGAAATATAAAGTACGTCACTAACTATTAATTTTTTGATAACTATTTTAATACTGTTATATGTTGAATAACTAGAAAAGTCATATTATATAAAAAATCAGACAATTTGATTAAAAAATGACACTGACTTTTATATAAACTTGAAACATCGATTTAAAGAAATTGATGTTATCATTATTTATCTTCTTCAAACTATACAATATTTATCCGAAACATTTTTTTATGAAAATGCTTCATTTTCAAGATATAATCAACTGTATCACTTAAAATAAGACATCCTGTTTTTATTATTAAAACTAATTGCTTAATTATACCGAACATAATTTAATTTTAAGATAAAAATTCAAAATTTAAATATTTCTGATTAAGGGTGCCATGTTTTTTGTACTTTTACATACTAATGTAAAGTGCAATATTATAATTATTAAAGTTACATATTAGGAAAAAATAGGAAAATTGATATTAAATAAAACATTGAATTACAAATGAAACGCGACAATGTCTACAGTTATTTTGCAGAGCAAACACAATACATTATGCAATTCTGGTTGAAATGACTTGTGTATGCATTACGTTAACGTCGTTACTCACGGACTTTAGAAGACGGACATTGACATTCAGAGCCTGGTTACCGTATGATTATTCATCGCCAATCTTATTTCACATCACATATGCTCATCAATTGATAAGTTTAATAATCGGATCTGTCCTGCATGTTGCTTGCGATGGTCTGATTTGTGGACTATTGGTACACATTTGCTGCCAGATCAAAATATTGGAATCTCGTTTGAGAAGAATAGCACATGAGCCTGGCATTCTTCCTGAGTGCATTCTACAACACAGTCGTATTTTCGAGTTTGTATTTATATATAATATACTTCTATATATATGATACAGTTATTTATTTATATATTATATATATATAATATAGTTGAATATTAACGCGATAGAAATATATTAACATTGCGTATGTTAATAAAAACATCAATATATAGTTATCATTTCAACTCGCAAATATGAAATAGTTAATTACGTTTAATTGCAGCTTTGCTATCACGGTCAATGAAAAATTCAGGTTTACTATTGCTATTCAGTTTATGGTTAGCACATTGGTAGTGTGTTTCAATCTATATCAATTAACTAGGTCGACTACAACGAATGCAAAGTATGTTCAGCTGGTATTATACATGTGCAGTATGCTGACGCAAATCTTTTTTTATTGCTGGTACGGAAATGAGGTAAAATTAAAGGTATGCGATTTTTGAAATAATAAATTATAATTTAGAAAATAAATAAATAATTATCAATTTTTTAATAATTAACTTAATTTATATGCATAATTGATATAATTAATTTATATGTATTTTAATATTATTTTATAATTAATATAGAGCCGACAACTCGTCAGTAATATTTTTGACATGGAATGGTGTATATTAGATCAAAATGCAAAAAAAACTTTATTATTAATTATGAGACGTAGTACAATGCCTATTGAATTCACCAGCGCCTATATTATTTCGATGAATCTTGATTCTTTCGTGGGTGTTAGTATAAAACGCTTGCTATTATTGCAGAATCAATTATGTTTGGAAGGATTTAAATCTAATAATAATATATATAAATTTATTTGAATAAAATAAAATGAATCTTTTTAGAAAACCTTTTTAGTTCGTTAAGTTTTTGTTAAATAACTTCTAACTAAATTTTCTAATATTTTTATTTATTATATGGAATATTTATTATTTGCAGTTGCTTAAAACATCGTATTCAGCTTATAATATTTTGCAACAAATATAACAGAGAATGACGCAATATAAATAGTAATTCCAATAATTTAGCCTCACACTGTTATTTGTATTCAAATAATTTTAAGCGATAACGCAAACAGAACCAATTGAACAGAACATTATAATCAGCGTTGATTTTCGTATAAATGTAATTTTTGTAAGTTAGAAGAATAAAAAGTAATTACTTGTTCTCATTATAACCATGTTTCTGCGAGTGTACAAGAGAGAGAGAGAGAGAGGGGGGGGAGGGAGGGGGAATTATTATACAGTTTAATATTATAAAATTATGTTTTTGCATTTATCATATGTCTAATTTACATTGATATTACAACTATAACAAATTATACAATAGTATATAAAATAATTTGGAAATATATTCTTAATTAAATTATTGTTTAATTGACTTGTATTTATTAAACTAATTAAAAAATTACATAATTTGCTATTTAAATAAATATAAAAATACTCTTCATTCTATAATTTACTTTTTCTATTACTACTATTATATTACTATAATAACTGCTAACAACTTTTTTCTTACCTGTAAAATATATTTGTACATTGAATAATTCGATATTATGATACTGTGACTAAAAGAAAAAAATGTAAAAAGAAAAAAAGATTGAATAGCACTATAAATATCTTAGAAATATCGATATAGAGACAGAGAAATCTGAATTTTAAAGAAAAGTTAAACATCTAAAGCTTAATATAGCGTTATAGAAGTATAACATTATAGATCGAAATATAACGTGATAGTATTGATATAAAGATAGATTATAATTATCTGTTCAATATTTTATTATTCTACTTCGTATTTCTTCTACTTCATCTCTTTGTTACATTTAAAGCCAAAATTATGCTATATATTATGTATGTCAATTTTGTTACCATCTATATGTGTTGCACGCTATATCGTGAAAAATTATTTCATGAGGAATATATTATGAGAGATACGCTGGAAAATGAATAATGGAATAACTACGACAATATTCTACATCTAACAATAAGAAATGAGCAAAGCTATAGACTGTAGAAAGAGATATTTATCAATCATTCTCAGAACTTCGTTACATATCATTATACTTACCAGTTTTGATCGTTCAAAGTATTTTTTCTTTATATAATAATTTAATGTATTTTTTGCGCAAGACTTAGGTATAAAAGGTTTGTTTCTAATTGTTAGAATAATTAGAAAATTTATGATAAATATAAAATACAAATGACGTTCATAAGTAATAAAAAACAAAATATTTATTAAGTTTATAACAAAATCAAAATGAAAAGCAATATTTTCAATTGACAAAATTTCAAATTACACTTCGGGTACATAATTATACAATTAATAATATTATAAGTTACATAAAGTTTGTAGTAATTAATTACGAGTGTTATGTGCTTGACAGATGCTGTGTGCTTCACAGGTGATATCACAAAGAAGATAATCTTCTAAAAAAAATGTATATCCTTAAATATACTTTTAATCTTTTAACGATATTTGGATGCTGGCGACCAGATTCCTGGTCGTCGCTATGTAAACGCATCACATATCACGTATATACAAGTATAATAATTCTAATAGTAAATACTTTTATGCTATCAGTAATGATGGATGTCATCTGGACTATAAACAACGGGGAAGATTTTTTTGATAATTTCTTTCCACCAATCGCGACCTTTATTTCTTGTTGTAAAGTGTTCATTTTGTTGATGAATCGTAAAAACATTATTATGTTAATCAATATATTGAGACAGAAACTACATAGACCATCAAGCTCGACAGAAATGGAGATTTTGAATAATTTCGATAAAAGCATACAGTAAGTATTAACAAACAATATCATAATATTATGTTATTTAACTTAATATTATTAAAACTATCAAAATTTATTTTGTACTATTCATAATATTTACATTTTATGTAACAATTTTATTTATTATTCAAATTGTTTTAATGTGCTTAATACCATTTTTTATCATAAATAGAAGGATCAGAACATATTAAAGAATTATTGAAAACAAAGTATTTTGTGAGTGAATTAATGAAAAAAGAGATATAAATATGAAATAATAAAATCTTAAAACACTTATATACGAGAGTCGTCTGAAAAGTTTTGAGCCTAACATAGAAACAAGTAATTTTTCGGTCGAATTCAATTTTATTTTTCCACATAGTCTCCTTTTAAGTCGATACATTTTTTCCAGCGATGCTCCCACCCCTTTAATCCATTCAAATAATACTGAGCGTCTTGCTTTGCAAAATAGGCGTCTACGGATGCGATGATCTCGTTCGATGAAAATTTCTGTCCTCCGAGCCAAACTTTGAGCCTAGGAAACAGAAAAAAGTCGCTGGGGGCCAGATCTGATGAATACGGTGGATGGTCAATTAATTCGAACCGCAATTCGTGAATTTTTATCATGGCGATTGCTAATATTCGATTTTTTCCATTTTTACAAAAACATTGACATTGACTGGCACAAATGACTGTCAAACAACAACTAAGCGCCGGAAGTAGCTACAATTTTCGCAGGTATCTTTCAAAGTATGTACGATTATAGTACTAAAATTGTTTTGACGAGTAATGCCATCTTCATGTAGAGGTTCAAAACTTTTCAGACGACCTATGTATATTTTATATACATAATTATATTTGTATATTTGAGAAACATCTTATAATTATTTTAGAATAAATACTTTGCGCTTCATATATTTGGGAATAGTAACAATGGTGTGGATCGCATTATCTTCTTTATATATAAACTTCAAAAACAGAAAATTAATGTACAAAGCATGGTTGCCATTTGATTATTACTCGTCGACAGTACTTTTTTATCTAACATCTGCTCATCAAGTGATAAGCATGACTATCGCAATGTTCATAAATATTGGTTGCGATACTCTCATCTGTGGATTATTAGTCCATATTTGCTGTCAAATTGAGATTTTGACTTATCGTCTGCGAAACATTATATTTTGTTCAGATATTCTTCGTGTTTGCTTACATCAACATTACCATATCTTCAGGTTAAATCTTGTGATTTTAAATTTTGCAAATTTTTGTTATACGTATACGTATGCATTATTTAAATAATTAGTATATATTATAATATAATATCTTACACACAAAGTTACATTTAACGTACCTGTTAATTATAATTTCCTACTGAACAATATAACTGTAATATAACAAATGAATTATATTATATTTATATTGTTGAATAGGAAATTACAACTAATATCAGGTACATTAAGTAATTTTATGTTTGTTGAAATGTTATTTTATAAATATATTCCATTAAAATGTGCATAAAATATATATTTAAATATGTTTTAAAATATGTACTCAAATTTGTTAAATTTTAGATTCGCTTTAATTGTAAATGAAAAATTTGGCATGACTATTGCTATTCAATTTATATTAAGTACGATGATGATATGCTTCAGCCTTTATCAAATCAGTAAAACAACAGTAAAAGCTAATTATATTCAGTTGATATTAGTTATATTTTGCATATTGACCCAAATCTTTTTCTATTGTTGGTATGGCAACGAAGTAAAGATAAAGGTAATTCACAACTTATAAATGTAATATAATATGAAATACAAAGGCAAAATATATATATCCAGGCTTTTGTTTAATAAAAAAAGATACAATAATTGTAACGTGAACAGATAGTTATAATTTTCAATAATATCTAAACCTAATCTATCTAAATCTAATTAGTCTATTTTTTATATCAGTCTATTTTTTGTTGCAAAATTCATAAAATATTTTTTATTATATGTAGATATTATTAAGCATATGAATAATTTAAGACGTATTAATAATCTAAGCATCTTTCATTTTTTACAAATGCTATATTTATAGATACATTATTTTGCATATCTCCGTAGAGTTATCAGATTATTGATGATATTTTCGAAATAGAATGGCTGATATTGGATGATAATATAAAGAAGTCTTTAATGATGATGATGATGCGAGCACTTGTGCCTATACAGATTAATTGCGTTTATGTTATTCCTATGAATCTCGAATCTTTTATGAGTGTTAGTATAGATATCATTAAAGTTAATTTTGTCAACAAATTTTTTGACAGTATAATTAAATTTGTTTGAATTAAGTGAAGCATTGTAATATATAGGTACATTATATTATTAAAATGTTTAACAAAATTTAAACAAATTTTTTATGATTTAAAGATTAAAGTGTTAGGTAGTCTGCTTATGTGAATTTGATGTAACAATCTAATATATCTAATATTACTGGCAAAATCAATGGAAATTTATTAATTACTAAACATATTAATTTAAGATTATAATTGTTCATACTAATTCTAGATACTTAAGATGTCATATTCCACTTACAACTTACTTCAACAAATAGAGAAATAATTGAGGTCGATGAAATTAATGTGCTACTGATACTGCAAGTTCAAATTTAAGAAGAGGTATAATAAGGAGAAAAGAAAAAAGGTATATTAATAATTATTCTTCATAATTGACGTTTATATACATTACATATTATAGAAAATAAATATAGACTATCTTAATGCATAATTTATTCCACTCCTTACTTATTACTTAAGTTTATTAATATCTGTTTTGTAATTTCTTGAATATCTTGCTTTTTGTGATTTACATCGTAAGTGTAATATAACAAAAACATTTTATAATAGAAGTTAGAAAATATCATATCTGAAATTAATACGAAGAACGAATCATATACGGTAACTATTAAATATTATAATAAATAGAATAACGATCAATAAAACTAATTTTTGAGATAAAAAAGGAATAATATAATTTTATTGCTCGTATTTTTTTTATTTATTTATTAGGTTAAGGAAATACTTAACGGTATTCTTAATCGTCTATTTTTTATATTGTATTTATATCTAAAAACTGTATCATCTTTAATATATGTACCTCAACGTATGAAAGTTAAATTTTTAAAAGTTTATAATATTGATATGATAAAAATACATTTGTGAGATTAATTATTGGAATTCGATATAATAAAAGAACATAATAGTGTGTACATACAATAAAATTTTAGATAGAAAGAAAAGTTAGAATGCTGTATAAATTTTTTTACAATTGTAAGTCGTGCAAAAAATTGTGTATTCGTCGTTTCTTTAAGTTTATTTTAAAAATATCACATCTTCAAAAATATTGCAATAAATAACATTTTTATAAAATGTTATATTGTAATGTTGAAGATTGTTTGAAATGCGTTAATAATAATAAAGATTTCATCGAAAATTTTTATGCAACGCTGGTAATGGTTGTCTTGTGCGCAAAAATGTTTAAAAAATTTACAAAATTTGTTAGTAAATCGAGAGAAGATTTGACATGTTAATTAACATATTCATTGAGAATATGTATAGATTGTTAAAGAGGTGGACGAAATAACAGAAATGATTTTTAATTGTTTGTAATTAAATTATTGTTTAATTGATGTATTTATTAAAAAATTAATCTAAAAATTGCAATTTAAACAAATATATGTATAATTTTTTTTACTATATTTTTAATTACTGTATTTATATTACTATATTATTAGCAATATTTTTTTAACTTGTAAAGATATATTTGTAGAATTAATAATGAAATTTCAACATATAAAAAGTAATTAAAATTTTACGAGTATTCTAGAAATAATAACATTAATAGCACAGAATTCTATATCTAGATTCTATTATTTTGCTTGTGATTAAAATATAAAAGTGATGCTGAAAAGTTCTTATTTATGCTTACCTATGTACATTGTACATGTATGCCGTATGCACTGTAAAAAGAAATGTGTTTTTTTAATACTTGTCTCTATTTTTTAAATACTTAAAGATGTTTTAGTTTTAAACTTTTTCAATAGATAAAACATTACATGTTTGGATTTAAAACGTATAGTGTTTTAAATCCAAACACGTAGTGTTTTGTCTATTTAAAAAGTTTAAAACTAAAACATCTTAAAAAATGGAGTCAAGAATAAAATATTTTAATATCTTAAAATTAAACATTTCTTTTTTCAGTGTGCGTACTGTAAGTATATCTACTACTGATAATGAGTGTATCAAATGACTATATATAAATGTGTGTTTTATACATACGTATGAGTATAACTTGGACACAGAATGGTAGTGTTCAGCGAGAACATTGCTTGGTATAGAAATGGCGATGAAATGATCAATCTAGTAACAAAAGTCTATTGTTAGTAGCGATATAAAAATTTGGATTTCATAGAAAATTCAAATATCTAAAACTTAAACGTCGTAGAAACATAACGTGTTTACAATATTACAAAAAATAAATAAGTTATAATTATCTATTTAATAATTTAGAATTCTCTGTCTTGTATTTTCTCTATTTCGTCTCTGAAAATTATTATTGCTTCTGTAGATATAATCACGTATTATTGTTAATGTGAACTTTGAATAATGCATATCAAGCCATGAGTTATTTCACGAGAGCTATATTACGAGAGATACATTGTAAAATAAATAATAAAGGTACTGAGTGAGGTAATATTATAGAGTGAAATATGAACATTAGACTTCCATATCTAAAATATTCGATCTGCAAAGCTATAGACTGGCTGACTTGGTCAGTCATTCTAAAGATTTTGTTCTGTATTATACTTGCTGGTCGTGATTACTTGAAGCATAAAATGTAAATTATAAAATATAAAGTACATATAAATATATATATGAAGTATTTATAAAGTATACTTTCGTTATAATTTAATTTTTCTGATTTGGATCTTTTAAAATATATAATTCTTATTTATTACTATTAGATCAATTAAAGAATTGTTTTAGTTATCTGTAAATGTAAAAGATATATAAACATTTGTAATTATCAAAAAATAAGGAAATATTTATTAAACCTCAAGAATAAAAATACGAGAAATTTTTAATTGATAAAAAAGACTGTCAATTATTTTATAAATATATTTAATATAATTAATAATATTATAGGTTACAAAAAATATCCAGAATTAATTGTGTATTTCGCAGATGACATCAAAGAAGAATATTTTTTAAAATGCGCATTCTTAAGCTTAATTTCAAACTTTTAACGATATTTGGATGCTGGCGACCGGATTCTTGGTCGTCACTGCATAAACGCGTAGCATACTACATGTATACCAGTATAATAATTATAATACTAAATACCTTTGTACTATCGCAACTGATGGACGTAATTCTAACTGTAAACAACGCCGATGATTTTTCCGAAAATTTCTTTATATTAATTGCCATGTTCATTTCTTGTTGTAAATTGTTCATTTTACTCATGAATCGCAAAAATATTATTATGTTGATAGGCATTCTAATGAAAGAACCTTGTAGACCGTCGAGATCGTCTGAAATGGAGATTCTATATAAATTCGACGAAAGCATACAGTAAGTATTGACAAACAATAAAAAAAATAAATGATTAAAATGTATTAAATGTTACCTTTTACTTCTAGATTTTTCACATAATTTATAATGTTTTTTTTATTATTCAAACAGATTTAATATGTTTTACCCTCTGACTACTACGTATCACGTATAATGGCTTCTCGCTAATCTATTCTTTGGAACGAAACGCCATATAATGACTTCTCAAACAGTCTTTTAGGATGAAACGCTACTATAATGGCTTTTTTCTAAACTTTTTTGTATACTTTGTCACTATCAAGCAGAAATATTCTCAG
Source organism: Mycetomoellerius zeteki (assembly GCF_001594055.1). Classification (NCBI taxonomy): domain Eukaryota; kingdom Metazoa; phylum Arthropoda; class Insecta; order Hymenoptera; family Formicidae; genus Mycetomoellerius; species Mycetomoellerius zeteki. Next base: position 2,072,459 of record NW_017255933.1, read on the forward strand.
TTATTTTGATTTCGAAAACACGTTCGCGGTTTTAATTGAATTTTGCGGCTAAGCTGTATGTATAGTAGATACAGCTTCATGTACCTACCAGCACAGCAGTAGCCAAAGGGTTAATATACTTTATCGTATACAGAAACGTATCCATGTCATAAAAAATAAATTGATTTTTTAATTAATCAACATAAATACGATAAAAACAAAAAAACAAAACTCAAAAATATTACATTTGAGAGTTATTTTATTATTGTTTTAGAATTAACACTCGACGTTTTATATGCTTGGGAACAGTAACATGTTTATGTGTCGTATTGACATCTTTGTCATTGAACTTCAGAACTAGAAAATTAACGTATAGAGCATGGTTGCCATTTGATTATTCGTCAACATTATTGTTCTACCTGATGTATGCTCATCAATTGATATGTTTAATTGCCGGAGGATTTCTAAATATTGGTTGCGATACTCTCATCTGTGGATTATTGGTCCATATTTGCTGTCAAATTGAGATATTGACTTATCGTTTGAAAAATATTGTATCTTATTCAAATATACTTCGCGATTGCGTACATCAACATTATCATATCTTCAAGTAAATCTTACCACATTTTACAAAATACTTTTTAAAATTATGATATTAATTTATCACACGTTTTTTATTACAATATCTTATTAATTGAAAAAAATCGTTAAATTTTAGACTTGCGTTTATTGTAAATGCGAAATTTAGATTAACTATTGCTATCCAATTTGTAACTAGTACGTTGGTGGTATGCTTCAGTCTTTATCAATTAAGTACAGCAACAACAAAAGCTAAATATATTGAAATGATATTATATATATCTTGCATGTTAACAGAAATATTCTTCTATTGCTGGTACGGCAACGAATTAAAAATAAAGGTATGATAACAGACACTTTTTGTTAGTAAGTATAATTGATATAAATGTTCTTAAATAATTTGCTAAATCTATTCAGTTTATATCTAATTGCAAAATGCTAATAGTACATATTGTTGGAGTATATTAATGTCTAAGAAATATTAATAAATATCTTTTGTTAATTGCACAAATGCTATGAAAATACATTTTACATATTTCAGTAGAGTCATCAAATGATCGATAATATTTTTGAAATTGAATGGTTGGCATTGGATGAAAATAGGAAGAAGTCTCTAATGATAATAATGAGCCGGGCAATCGTACCTATTCAGATTACCTGTGCTTATATTGTTCCCATGGATCTTAATTCCTTTATGAGTGTTAGTATGGATATTATTAAAACTAATTAGACAATAAATTTTATTTTCTTGCACTTGTTTTGCATTTACGTGAGGGTTTATAATTGATTTATTACGTTATTATACAATAATCAATAAAATTTAAACAAATTCTTTTAATTTAAATTTAACTGATTAATATATTAAAATTATGCGCACGCTGCATATTAAATAAATTATTATTTGAAACAAGCAGATAATATACAGTGTGTTCAGTAATAATCAAATCACCAGTCATAAGCAGATAGAGCGGACAAAACTGAATCAAAAAGTTCTGTACCATTATACAATTTTCGTAATAGTTAACGAGATATTAATTTCTAAAACTGCTGAACAGCAATGGCCTATCCGCCAAATACAAGTGTGGTGAGGTTATCTACAGTTGTAGATTGCTTGACATGCGAATGTTGTTTACTACGGCTGTGTTCCGATATACACTGTATTGAAAATCTATAGTGCATGTAACGTATATTATAGATTTTCAGTACTGACAGTGTATATCGGAACGCCTGCAATTACTACAAACGGTATTGCGAAAATTGTAAAATGGTACAAGATTTTTCGATTCAATTTCATCCACCCTATTTGCTCACGAAAGGTAATCCGGTCATTACCAGGCATCCTGTATACCTAATATAAATAAATTCAGCAGCATATGTGTTTAATACTCCGAAGAGCTGACGAAGAGCTTAAAATCTGTAACACACACACACACAGTTACTGATGTTGGATCTGTAAGATCAATTTAATTTATGTGAATTAAAAGGCATTTCTCTTAATTTTAAGGAACCAAAACAATTTAATATAAAAAAGCATGAGTACTAAATTTATTTTAATAACAATAATTTAAATTTGCAGATTTAATATAAAGAATATAATTTAATAGATCCAACAGACCCACCGTCAGCTCCGCAAGGTTAATAATTAAAATTTAGCATATCTAATATTGAGGAAATTAGCTGTAAATTTATTAAAAATATATTTAATTCAAAATTATAAGTGTCTATATACTACTTCTAGTTACTTAAGACGTCGTATTCTACATACAACTTACTTCAACAAATCCGGGAATAATTGTATAAGAAGCTGATAGAATTAATGTATTACTCATATCAAATGAGATAAAATCGGGGAAGAGACAGGAGGGAAAGAAAAATGATATACGCAATTAGTATCGTAATTAGTACTTAACGTTTCCATTACATACTGTTATAAAAAATAGATTACTAAATATATAATTTATTCTATCGCATATTCTTCTTATCATTTAATATTTATTAACGTATATATTGCACTTTTTTTTATCTCTCTCTATAACCTACTTTGCAGGTAAAATATAATTTTTAATTATTTTTTATTAAATTATTAATTGACAAATTTATTAAATTAATTAAATTATCTTTTATACAAATATGCTTAAAGAATATACTTTCTATATTAATGTATTTTTCATAATATTACTATTATATTATTACTCATTAGTAATACTTTCTTATCTGTAAAATTGTGCTTGTAGGACAAATAATGCAATTTTGACATTATGATTTTATGAATGAAAGAATACTGTATAAAGGGGGGAAGAGAAATTATAACACTACAATTATTTTAGAAGTATCACAGTAGGTATAGAAATATACTAGATTTCATAAAAACTGGAAATACTTCAAGATTGAATATCGTGAAGAATGAAAGTATCGCAGAAAGTGCCGGCATCAATATTTCATGAAGATAGGTTATAATTATTTGTTTAATATTTGACTATTCTGTCTCGCATTTTTTCTGAAAAGCATTGTTGCATTTAAAGATATAATTAGGTTTGTTCGTATACGTAAATTTTGTTGTATATGTATATATGTTGTCAGTTGAGTTATGAAAAAATTATTTCACTGAGAATACGTTTCGCGAGGGATACGTTACAAAATAAATAATGAAGTTACCAAGTACGAAGGGTGGAAACGTATACAATGGATATCTACGTTTAAGAAATTCGATCCGCAAAGCTATAGACCATTGACATTTGTCAGTTATCCTAAAGATTTTGTCATGTGTTATACTATATGCTGTATTCAGTGGTTATGATTGTTTAAAGTATTTTTTCTTTATATTAATAATTAATTTTCGTCTTTCTTACGGCTAATGTGCAATCTACTTTGATTGTTAATCAAAGAGTTTTTCTAGATATAAACGTAACATACAGTAATATTTTTGGAATACTAAAAATAAGAAAACTTCTATAATAATAGAAGCAATTTTGACAAAACTACATAATATTTTAGAGAAGTATTTAGTATAATTAATAATGACATACGTTATATTTATACAATTTACAGTAATTAATTACATGTACTGTGTGCTTTGTAGAGAATACAAAAAAATAAGCTCTTTAAAAAATGCGTATTCTTAAATTTACTTTTAAACTTTTAACGATATTTGGTTGTTGGCGACTGGATTCTTGGTCGTCGTTATATAAACGTATAACATACTACGTATATACAAGTATAATAGTTTTATTACTATATACCTTTATGCTATCGCAATTGATGGACTTAATATTAACTGTTGATAATGTCGATAATTTTTCGGATAATTTTTTTGTATTAATTGCCATGTTTATTTCTTGCTGTAAATTGTTAATTTTGCTGACGAATCGCAAAAACATTATTATGTTAATCGACATGTTGATGGAGAAACCATATAGACCGTCGAAATCAACTGAAATAGAGATTTTATATAAATTTGATAAAGACATAGAGTAAGTTTTAATAAACAACATTTTATTGTATTATTTGACTTGATACTATTAAAAACTATTGAAATATATTTTATGTTACTTTTTATATTAGAAATTAAAACCATTTTTTTATTTTTTAAATAATTTTAATACGCTTAACACTTAATTTCTTATTATGAATGGAAAATGGAGCAAACATATCCAAGAATTATTAAAAGTAAATTTTTTTTTAAGTTAAAAGAGAGAGAAATAAAAATATATATATTAAAAATTTTATATAAAATTTTGAAAAATTATTACCTATATATTTGAGAAACACTTTATAAATATTTTAGAATTAATACTCGGCGCTTTGTATATTTGGGAGCTGTAACGATGTCATGTATCATCTTATCTTCTTTATCTATGAACTTTAGAAATAGAAAATTAACTTATAGAGCATGGTTACCATTTGAATACTCATCAACGACACTGTTTTATTTGATGTATATTCATCAACTGATAAGTTTGACTACTGCAGCATTCATAAATATTGGTTGTGACACTCTCATCTGTGGATTACTGGTTCATATTTGCTGTCAAATTGAGATCTTGACTTATCGCTTGAGGAAAATTATATCTTATTCTAACGTTCTCCGTGGTTGTGTACATCAACATTATCATATTATCAGGTTAAATCTTATAATTTTATAAATTTTGGAAATTCTTATAATAACTTTTAATATAGCTTTTAATAATAGTTTTTAAATTATACTTCTTATCATAATATTGTTTTTATTATGTTTATTGTTTTAAAATATGTATATACGTATTATTAGTATGTCGTTACATAAGCAAAATTAAATTTTAGACTTGCGTATATTGTAAATACGAAATTTAGACTGGTAATTATTATTCAATTTATAACAAGTATGTTGATAATGTGCTTCAGCCTTTATCAAATAAGCAAAACAACTACAAAAACCAAATACATTGAAATGACATTATATATATCTAGCGCGTTAACACAAATCTTCTTCTATTGTTGGTACGGAAATGAAATAAAGATAAAGGTATGGTAATATAGACATTTAGTAGATATGGTAAATATAAATGCTTTTAAATAATATGTCAAATATTTATAATTTTAATCTATATTTAATAACAAAAACTGATGATACATATTGTTAAAGCATTTCAATATTTAAGAGATATATATTAGTAACATAATTATTTTTTATTTCTTGAACAAAAACTACATCCATGGATAAATTTTACATATTTCAGTAGAGTCATCAAATGATCGATAACATTTTCGAAATGGAGTGGCTAACACTGGATGAAAGTAAAAAGAAATCTCTAATAATAATAATGAGGCGGATAATTGTGCCTATTCAAATTACTTGCGCTTATATTATTCCTATGAATCTTGATTCCTTTATGGGTGTTAGTATAGATATTAGTGAAACTAATTTCGCCAAATTCTATTTTCAAATATATTTAAATATGCTGTTTTGCATTTAAGATATTTATAATATATGAGGAGTAGAATTTCAAAATGCGTTTTGTCTAAAATTTATAATTTTCAAAAAACGAGAAGGAAAGTTGCATGTTTTACAGAAAATAACATTTTGCCAATCAATAAAATGTGAAATGTTCAACAAAATTGTTAAACAGTTGCTAAAAATGTTAAACAAATACATTTTGTTTGTCTTTAGTTAAACATAATGCACTTCGAATGTCAAGATTTTTCTCAGTACATAAATTGATGGTGTAAAAATACTTTCAGAAATGAATCTCTCTCTCTCTCTCTCTCTCTCTCTCAACACTGAACACTATGCCATCTTTAATTAAAAAAATGAAATTTTGGACAAAATGCATTTTAGAAGTCTGCTCCTCATATATTACTTTATCATGTTACTAAAATAAATTAAAAATCAAAGTTTAAGTAAATTTTAGCAATTTAATTTTATTTAAGTAATAAATTGAAATTATGCACAAGGAATAAGAATTTGGAATTATTGTTTGGAATCAAAAGCAGATTCAGCATCTTGTGTAATGTAATAATATTACAGTCTAATGTATCTAATATTATTGGCGAAATCAGTTGCAAATTTATTAATTACAGAATATATTTAAATCAAGATTAGGAGTGTTTATACACTAATTCTAGATACTCAAGACGTCGTATTCTACTTACAACTTACTTGAAAAAATACGGGTGTAATTCTGTAAAAGATTGATGGCAAAAACATACTCATGAAATTAAATCTTAAAAGAGCAAGAAAAAAGGAAAAAGTATATATACTGTTAAAAGTATTTATACTGTTAGTATTTATAATTAGCATTTATTACGTTCAAATCATCTAACATAAAAATAATAAAGAAAAATTATCTAAATGTGTTATTTATCTTGCTGCACATTTTCCTTATTATTTTACATTTATTAACATCTATTTTATATCTATTTTATATTTTGTATTTTCTTGCGTATTCTGTCTTTTATGCCACATTTCACAAATGTAATATAATTTAAACATCTGTCTCTAACGGAAGTCAGAAATCATAATACCTGAAATCAATACGGAAATAGAATCATGTACGACAACGACTTAGCAACACGCTTAGTGGCATGACAAATAAAATATTTTTAAACTTGAGAAATGCAGATATAACTGAATTACTTACATTAAAATTTATGATAAAATAATAATCGGGACATTTCCATTTCTTACATGATATTTGTGACTAAATATAAAAACGTTATTTAAAAAATATTAGCATATAAACGTTGTATTTTCAGAGATCGTTATTACCGTATACCTAACGGAACAATAAATATGTATGTATGGGATCAATGATTCAAGTCTGATATTATGATAATAACATAATAGTATGGACTATGGAATCTTTGAAGAAAAGAACGGGGCATAAACGTTCCACGGTTGTCAGTCGTTCAGAAAATGTCTTATTTGTTGTTTCTTAATACATTTTAAAGATGCTATAGTTTTAGAAATATTGAAGTAAATAAAATTTTGTGTAAAATATTTTTCAACATCTTTCGCAAATAATTTTTTCTGTATGATATTTGCAATTACTGTGCAAAAATTTAAGTGAAGTTAAAATATAAAAAAACCGATATAACGTGAAATAAAAGATGCACATCTTGCAATTAACCTTTAAGATTCTGACGATTGTTGGATGTTGGCGGCCGCAATCATGCTCGTCACTTTACTTGCGTATAATATATGATGCATACACGGTTTTTATGATTATATTATTGTATACTTTTTTGATATCGCAATTTTTGGATATTATCTGGAATGTTGATAATGCTGAAGATTTTACCGAAAATTTGTACGCCACGATGGCATCGGTTGTTTCATGTTCTAAAATGCTCAGTTTGTTAGTGAATCGAAAGAATATTAATATGTTAATCAACGTATTCCTCGAAAAGCCATATAAACCGTTGGAGATGGACGAAATGAGAATTCGATATAAATTCGATAGACTTATATAGTAAGTTTTATCGCATAATAATAAAGATTACTTTCAAAAATAAGTTAATGATAAATTTAGAAAAACTTATTGTAAATTTTTATTTTGTTTTTTTATATGAAAATTATATATAAACACGTAGTACTAAATAATAACATCTAATTGTTACAAGTATTTTTATATTTTGATAATTAATAATTAAATATTAGAAGTTGTATTACATAAATAAGCGTAACTATCTCCGCAGTCATTTTGCAGTATCAACACACTCTACTATACGATTTTGGTGGAAACAACTTGCGCATGTATAACTGTGACATCTTTATTCACGGTGTTCAGAAAAGGAAATTTAACATACAGAGCATGGCTACCGTATGACTATTATTCGTCTAGCATCATATTTTGTCTTACATATGCTCATCAACTTATTAGCCTGACGGCTGGATCGCTCGTCAATGTGGCTTGTGACAGTTTCATTTGCGGATTGTTGGTGCATATTTGCTGCCAAATCGAGATCTTAGAATGCCGTCTAAGCAAAGTATTGAATGATAACGATACTCTTTGCGACTGTGTACGTCACCACGACAGTATATTGCAGTTAGTTGTTTTATCTTATTGTTTTGAAAATATCTTACACATACTACTAAAAAAGTAAAAGTAAAGATCTTACAATAATAAAAAAATTTTTTTTGTTATATATTTGTATATTTTTTGTTCTGATTCGTAGTATCTACTTTATTTCTCTTGAAAAATTTTGAAAGGTACTATTTATATGTAATATATATTTTACAGATATGCACTCAAATTAAACAATAAATTCAGAATGACTATTGCCATGCAATTTGTAGTGAGTACATTGGTGGTATGTTCTAATTTGTACCAAATGACTAAATCAACGAGTTTAAATGCGAGCTATCTTCCCTTAATATTATACATGTCCTGTATGTTGACACAAATTTTCATCTATTGTTGGTACGGAAACGAAGTAAAGTTAAAGGTACGTGTAATTAAGTTGTTACGCATTTTTTTATTTTAAAAACCTAAAATGTACATAATTTATTAAATATTAAATATTAAAGATGTTAAAGTCAATAAATAAAATTATGTAATAATACACGATAAAATTTTCTAATCAAATTTGTGATTCTAAAAGAATCACAAAATTTGTTAATTCTAATGGATTAAGTAATGATATTTTCTACGGTTCAAATAATTAAATTTGTTAATTTTAAAAAATTAATGATACTTCCTATGTTTGAAATATAGAGCATTCAACTGCTCGACAACGTTTTCGCGATGGATTGGATGACGATGAACAGAAATCTGAAAAGAAACTTATTAATAATTATGAGTCGTGCAGCAGTACCAATAGAATTTACCAGCGCTTACGTACTGTCTATGAATCTCGATTCTTTTGTTGGGGTTAGTAAAATTAATTTTCAATTTTATGATTTGTTATTGGCGCAATTAATAGATTTTATTTTTGGTTTAAATATATTTTATTTTTGAAAATAAGAAAATGAATAATTTATATAGAAGTTTAATTTAAAAATAATTTTGATACAACACTGAGTTAATGAAAATAATGTTTATATACATTTGTTGCAGTTACTTAAAACATCATATTCAGCTTATAACATATTAAAACAAGTGTAGGAATCGTAAGTGAAAGAATCGTATGAAAAAATTGAGATTACTGAAATGTTTTCCAATATGTTATCTTGTTAATAAATCTGTAGAAGTTTGCATCACAACTAGTATTTCATCTGTGGACAAATAAGTAACAATTGCTTATATGCGTTCTATTATAATAACTTTATAACTTTATAATTTTAATAACTTTATACGACATATTGAGGAAAAGATTGGAGATATTTTTTTTTAATTAAAAAATAGACGTTTCAATATACAGGATGTTCCGTAAGTTTTTGCCAGTCGCTTTTGTGTAGATAGAGCGGACTAAACTGAGTCGAAAAGTTCTCTACCATTTTGCAATTTTCGCAATGGTTAACGAGATATTAATTACTAAAAATCGCTGAATATTGGTTTTCAATAATTTTTTACTCAAATACTATCAACTTTACAAAAAAAAACAGCGAGAAATAAAAATTATTTATTTTCTTCCATCTACACAATATTTCTCTATCTACACAAAAGCGATTGGCAAAAGCTTATGGAACCCTGTATGTATAATAAGAAATACCTATTAATCCTGTATATATATATATATATATAACACAACAGATCCAAAATAAACATTGATGCATGTGCACTTTTAAAAAGTTTTTCCTATTTATATTTTGTTACAGATTATGATTGTTCAAATTGAAATAGAATTAGAAATTAGAATTTGAGACGAATGATAAATACAGAGCGCTAGCAACATTGATAAATATTTACTAAGTAAATTGGTGGGTTACTTGTATTACGATTTCAGAAAGGTAAAACGCAATTCATGGTCTATTAAGTTTCTACGACTTCCTGCTTTCTTTTTACATTTTCTCTCTCCTCGCTGTATTATTATATCACATAGTTGTCATATAAAGTTTGCATTTGATGAAAATGTACGTGCATGCAAACCGTAGCAGGAAAGTAGGGAATAATATTGCGAGTTTAGTATTACGATAATTATATAGCTGCCAAGCGGGGAGGGGAAGAGCAGTATTGTCAGAAAGTCATATCATGCGGCTATAGACATTCTGAGGTTTGTCGCATAGAATTTCGCAAAGCTAGTTCACGGTGCTATTGAAAAAAAGAGATTTTTGTTTTACATATGTAAAGAAACTTTTTTGTACAATACTTTTATTATTGATTTATACCTTTAATTCTTCATATTCTACAAAATTAAGTACATTCACATATGACACGTGAATCTTACCTATATTATTGTATTATGTTACTTATATATTAAACAAATATCTATGTCAAAAGAGCGTGCCGTATATAATATAATCAGTTAACATTTAATATTTTGTGAGAACAGTTTATTAGCATTATTAATTAAGAGAAGAAAACGTTATTGATATTATATTAATATATTTAATCATACGATTTACATAAATTACAACAACAAGAACAATTTAATATAACGTTATTAATATTGAGAGTGACATTAAGAACACGGAAAATGCAGGTTCTTAAATTTACATTAAAAATTCTTACGGTTGTGGGATGTTGGCCACCAAATTCATGGACTTCATTGTGTAAACGTACTATGTATAACGCATATACCACTTTTGTAATATTGTTGCTTTTCACCTTCATGCTGCCACAACTTATGGATGTCGTTTTGAACGTCGACAATACCGACGATTTTACGGATACTTTCTATATAATGCTTGCTATAATTATTTCTTGTTGTAAAATGATCGGTCTTTTGATAAATCGCAAGAATATAGGAATATTAACCAATATTCTTACTCAGAAACCATTTATCCCATTAGGGGTTGACGAAATAGAAATCCGCCATAAATTCGACAAAATAATACAGTAAGTTAAAAGTTCTCTCTCTATTTTCTTTCTCTTTAACAATGTATAAAAATATTTCAAAAATTTGGTAAAAGTAATTAATTTATACAGAATAATAGTACAAAGAAAAATGTTTAATGTGCAATGAAAAATATAAAAAAACAAACTGCTTATCTATTTTGTAGGACGAATACATTATGGTATACAATTTTGGTCGAGACGACATGTGCATGCGTCGTGTTGACATCATTATTTACCGATTTTCAGAAAGGTAATTTAACGTACAGAGAGTGGATACCGTATAACTACACATCCGAGGTGATATTCTGTATCATATATGCTCGTCAATTAATAAGCTCGACTATTGGCTCTATGGTGAACGTTGCGTGCGACAGTCTGATTTGTGGTTTATTATTACACGTATGCTGTCAGCTTGAAATACTGGAGTGCCGGCTGAAAAAGATCTTCCTCGGCCAAAACAATTTGCGCGAATGTGTACATCAGCACGACTGTATATTTAAGTTAGTCTCTTTGACAATCTTGCAGATTGTAAAATGGTGAAAAAAATATTTGGAAAATTGAAAATCAAATGGCTGATGACGCCACATTGGCGTAATTTTAGTTCCTATCGAGCACTACCCGGCCTACATAGTGTTGATGTTTTTATATGTAGAATAATTAGAGGAATCATATTGTACATATGTATAAACGAATCATATAATTCCATTTAAAAAGATAGAGATAGTCTATGACTACGAAAAATTTATTTTTTTTTCAAAAATTAATTTTATCATTATTTGCACCCTTTCAAATCAACAACTGTTGTCTAAAATGTTTTTTCATATTTTTCGTATTTTTTATAGTATTCGGGTCATTATATTTAAAATTTTTACTCTGTATAAATATCTTTTAAAAATATTCTGAATGTAAAAATTTATATTCAAATAAATTTGTATTTTAAATAAATATATATTTTTTAACGTTTGTATTTTGCAGATTTGCATTAATGGTGAATGAAAAATTCAAGATAATTATCGCTATTCAATTTATTGTAAGCACGCTGGTGGTATGTTCCAATTTGTATCAATTAGCAAAGATGACATTGACTGCGCGATGCTTTCCATTGATATTATACACATGCTCCATGCTCACACAAATTCTTATTTATTGCTGGTATGGAAACGAAGTAAAGATAAAGGTGCATATTTCGGAAAGCTTGAACGTTAAGTATTGTATAATTTATTCAATACTTACGCGATATTAAAAACTTCCTATAGCTATAAAATTGTTGGTCTTATTATAAATACTCCATCCATCGATTTTAGGAATAAAATTCTCAGCTTATGAAAAATCACTGTAACAACAAAAAAACTCTAACTGATATAAGAAAACATTAGTTACACAATTTCTTTTTAAGAATCTTATATAACGTTTTTCAATTTATATACATATTTTTTAATACAGAGTGTTCAACTCACCGTTAGTATCTTTGGAATGGGTTGGTTAACAATGAAGCAAAACAGAAAACAGAGTTTATTAATAATTATGAATCGCTCATTAATACCTATTGAATTTTCTAGCGCATACATTCTTACGATGAACCTTAATTCTTTTGTGAGCGTAAGTATAGCAAGTCCATTATCACACTAAACAATTAGTAATCAATTAATAATAATATATATTTTATTAGAAATATAGTAGATATCAATTTTTATAATTTGTACACTAAAAAATTTATGACATACATATCAAAATTTAATATATCTTTTTAATCATATTATGCTATTCCAAAAATTATGCATTATTCTTTTTACATAAAAGCTAACTTCCCCATAAAGCTTTTTGGAAATTATAGTACTTATGCATTACATATATTTTATTATTTGGCAATATAATTTAATATTTTACAAAATTAGCAACTACAATATAAATTTGAAAAAAGATTTATCTTTTCATTACAGTTACTTAAAACGTCATATTCGGCTTATAGCATACTACAACAAATGCAAACAACATAATTTAAATGGAAGATAGTATACAAGCTAGGGAGCCATATTTTCTAATTAAATTATTATGTATTATTAATGTTAATCATTTAAGTTTCCTGTTATCTATTATATGATGTTAGTAAATAATTAAATAACAATTATTGATTATTATATGTTTATTTTTTATTAGATTTTTATTTACAATCTTCTATAGTTTAAAATGTTTTATTTTTACTGCTGTTATTTATTTATTTAAACATTTTCTCTTTATTTAATCTTCAATATGAAAAATTTTAATGTAAGAATTTTTCGACATTTTTTCCTCACTTTATATACATAATACTTGGTTATTATTTTCCGAAGTAAATAGATACAATACAATTCTGCGCAATATGATATTTTACTAGCTCAGAATCAACTGAAGATATTACAGCGTGTATATTCGCTTTACCTATATATGTATATTTAATAAGCTCTTTGAATCGTTTGTATCTTGCCAGAATTATCGATCAATATAAGCAACAGAATTAACGATGACAGCCAGCTGTGAGGCGGAACTGACGACAATAAAAATTCCATATTTTTATATGTAAGTATAGATTACTTACATTAAAATTTCATGGTGACACACCTTAATTTATGGTCTACGGATTTCGTTGTCGACAAGTTTTTTTTCTTTAGACCATTTTAATGTCTATTTTTTATTACCTAATGGTTTACATAAAGTCGCAAAAAAGACACACAGCTATACATATTATTTTATAAAAGTATTATTACCAGTCGGAATATATTACAAGTTACGTATACATATAATTATCATGATGACATGTGTAGCTCTCCGCCATGGGCTACAAAGAGGCGAACAATGAATGCAGAAAGTAACGTTGCGTCTATAGACATTGTAAAATTTGTCGAAGTTCCGCAAAATTGTTGTAAAATCAATGTACAAAATTTACATCAAACTGCTTGATATTTTTTATTTGTGTAAGTCATTTATATTATGAATATTATTTTCTAAAGTTAACGAATAAAATGCAATTCTGCGTAATATTTATTTTGCTTATTTAATATTGATTGAATAAATTAACTAATTATACAAGTGATTGAAATTTATTCAATTACTAATCTTATATTTACATACAGTATAAAATGTTGCGTGTCACAAATTATTGTAAAAGTGGACCCATTACATTATATTATACTATACACTACACACACACACACACATACATGTCATACACACTGTACTTCATTGAAATAAACATAAGATTGTAGAAACGGGTAATCGCGTTTGGTATCCCTTACTTCACGTAAAAAACAATATGATTAATCGATAAGTCTAGTTCGGTAACTATGACAACAATTGGTCGCGACTAATTACGAAAATCGTTATATAATGCGGCATCCTTTTAACTGTTCACCAGTGTCCTAGTGTTCACACAAAGGTAAGGTCGAGACCTTGCCTAGATATAAGTGTATAAACCATCCACAATAAACAGTGTTAAATATATGTGGATTATTTTGTCTTCTACACAACAATAAAATATATTTTATGTTTATTAAAAATAAAAATATATACATATATATATATATATTATATAAGATTAAAATATAAAAATGAAATTTAAATTACAAAATGTTATTGTAATTTTCATATAAATATTTTAAATTGTTCTTTGAAATGAAAGTATTTAATTGTAAGTTTATTTATCTAAAAAATTTTAGCTTAAGCATATAATATTTTCTGTATCTTTAATAATTACATCACATAACTATGTCTCTTATAGAAGACATATGCAATAGTACATATATATAGTATATATATAACAAGTGTTTTATTTTAAACTATAGAGAGCGAATAAAAGATGTTTCGAGAAATGCAAGTTATGCAATTTCCAATGAAAATGCTCACGGTAGCAGGATGCCGGCCACCAGTCTTCTGGTCTTCATTATGGAAACGGACAGTGTACAATGTATATACAATTTTCGTGTGTTTACTACTGCTCACTTTCTTGTTACCACAACTCATGGATATTATCCTGAATGTTAATAATGCGGACGATTTTACGGATACTTTTTATATAATGTTGGCCATGGTCATCGCTTGCTGCAAGATGCTCAGTCTATTGCTAAATCGCAAGAATATCGAGATATTAACTGACACATTGGTTGAGAAACCATTTAGACCTTTGGAACCAGATGAAATTGAGATTCGACAAAAATATAATAACCTAATACAGTAAGGAGTTGCTTCCATTTAAGGAATAAAAGATCTGCATGTTTTAATTTTATTGTTTCATGATTCCCTTTATATTAGTTCTAATATATAATATCTTAACGTTATATGTTTATATATAATTATTTTGCATTTTTAAATTTAATTGACAAAAATGGCAAATACAAGATACTATATTTATTAATAAAATAAACAATAAATAAACAAAATCTTTTTGTTATTTTAAGAAAGAAGTAGGAAATATATTTTTCCTTTCTTTTTAATTAAAGGAGAAAAATACAAAACAAAGTCATCGTGAATTAGTCCAGCCTCCATAGTCATTTTGCAGGACCAATTCTATAATCTACACGATTTTTGTTGAGATAACTTGCGGATGCATGAATTTAACATCTTTGCTTACGGATTTCCGGCAAGGAAATTTAGCGTATAGAGAATGGATACCCTTCGAGTGGTCCGATACACTGTATTATCTCACGTACTTTCGTCAATTAATGGGCTTAACGGCTGCATCGATCGTGAACGTTGCTTGCGATATAATAATTTGTGGATTGCTGCTACATATTTACTGTCAAATCGAGATCTTAGAGTGCCGTGTGAGAAAATCCTTGCGCAATCGAGGCGACTTGGGTGATTGTGTACGTCAGCACGATCGTATCTACAAGTTAGTTTTTGTATAGAATTTTATGTACTTAAATGTTTCTCTTAATTAATCTTAAGGTACAAAGCATACAACGTAGCGCGCGCGCACACGCGACATACAGTCTTAACTTTAATTATTTTAATATATTTTTTCATATTTTACTTGCAATCATGTGCGTTTGAATGTTAAATTTTGTTTATTAATTAGATAGGAATTGTTTAATTTAGTCCAGAATATCATAATATATTTAATTAGTCATGAGCAATAATAATCATTTTAAGGGTAATAATATTGTTCTTTTTTCTAGATTTGCATATATGATGAATGAAAAGTTCAGAATTATAATCGCCGTTCAATTCATCGCAAGTATGCTAGTGGTATGTTCCAATCTTTATCGATTGGCGAAAACCACATTGAGCCCAAAATATATTCCATTAATGTTATACACAGTCTGTATGTGTTCGCAAATTTTTATCTATTGTTGGTACGGAAACGAAGTGAAATTAAAGGTACTATTTTGTGTACATATACCGTTTGATCAACGTATCTATAAAAAATATTGATAACAAAATCCCAGTATCATATTAATAATAGAATAAGGAACATAATTTTTTAAGGCTTTGATTTATATAATTTGTGTTATCACATATACGGTCCTATAATATATATTGTTTATTTACGTCACCTAAAGAGACGTTGTTCCTTCATATGTCAATTATTGCGAAAAATATTACTAAGACCTCGGTGATCTAAAGGCTTAGGATGCTCACCCGGAAAGCAAGAGATCCGGGTTCGACTTTCGGCCGAGGTAATATTTTTCGCAATAAGAATTAATTATTTACAGATTTTAATATGTTATTCAACATTATTAAGATCGTTGCGAAAAAGCATCAAATTGTTAAATTGCTAGTCAATTTAACTCGTGATATTACTGCGGTAGTTTAGTAGAGTTAGCGTTTCAAGACTGAAAAATCATTTCGGCGCGCGTTTCAAAAGACTACATACGTAGTACTCGTATATAAATTCACACAGAATCGTACAAGCATTTAAGATCCAGCTAGACCATTTAAGACTTTGATTTATATTGTTTGTGTTATCACATATACGGTCCTATAATATATTATTATATTGATAATTTTTAATTTAAATTTAACATTTATATTGATATATAATACATTAAATATCGCTTATAGTCGCAATAAGAAATATTACATATGTAATTATATTTATCTGAACTTCTATTATAGAGCATTCAATTTTCCAATGAAATTTTCGGAATGAATTGGATAACAGCAGATAAAAAAGTAAGAGAAAATCTTATAATGATTATGAACCGTTCTCTGATACCAATCGAATTTTCTAGTGCCCATATTCTTACTGTGAATCTAGATTCATTCGTGAAGGTTAGAGATAAATTTTTTATAACTGCAAAGTTGGCGGCACATGATGCTTGTTTTTTGCTGGATTGCTAGCTGGATTAAATTCTTGCCACCGTATTATTGGCTGCGATGCTGGCACTATCAGCAGGATAGGCACTATCAGCAGGCATTATACGATAGCAAGAATCTAATCCAACTGGGAATTCAGCGGGAAAACAAACATCGTTTGCCGCCGATTTATTAAGAAACTATTGAATTAAAAAATGTTACGTAAATATTGATATATTCTTTAGCTGCTTAAGATGTCGTATTCAGTATTTAATATACTTAAACAAACAAAAGAAGAATAGTGCTAATGCTAAGGAAGGATAAAAAGTATTTAAAATATAAGCAGTGTCAAGGAACTTTGAACATTAAGTGTAAAAATGTCTGCGATAGTAATCGTAGTTTCTTGCGCAATTTCAAGTCGCAAATATTACATAAATAAATAAAGAAGTTTTACTTATCTGTATTTTTTTGATATTACGCCTTTCACCTGTTTTTTATCATAAAAAATTCCGAAGACTATTATTAACTCAAACATATATATACATATATATACATAAAGTACTCAAATATATATAGAATCAGATTTCATAAGTATTTAAAAAATTACAAAGAATATATTATACAATCAGACAATTACAAGATCTTCAAAGAAAGATCATCAAACAAATTGGAATAACATTTATGTACAAAAAGTAATTCAAAAGATATATCAGAAAAAATAAAGAAAACGGTTGCGAAAATGAATAAATTAAAGATCTTGCTTTCCCGTTTATACTTATTAAAAAATGCATGCACATACCGAGAAAAAGATTGAGATACCAGACTGAGGAAAAATAAGATTCTCGGATATAACGACAACAATGAATAAAATATTTTATAATGGATGGGTACAACAATGTATCAAGGTTCCATACATCTGAACTCTTATAAATAACTTATATTACTATATATAGGTATAAGATTGAAATTCTCACGAAAATGTCAATTCACGGAATACATCATTCCGGGTTTACTATTACAACAATGATGTTACATATTCGAGGGGAAAATTCAGTGAAAATACCGTAAGCTATAGACGCTATAAAATCCATATCTCTTCAGCTAACCCTTGCCTGACGACAATATAAGGCAACACGTATACCAAACGAGCACACAAAGAGCATTTCAAAACGTTACACACAAATTACATAGTTGATCATGTTGTTGTTCATATTAGATTAAAGCAATTGTGAAAATTATTTTAAAAAAGAAAAGAGGCGTTTGTTTTACGTTGAGAAATTTAAAGAACATTTTGTATAGAGGGTATGGACGCGCTGAAATTTACACTCACAATTCTCACAATTGCTGGATGCTGGAGACCGTTTTCGTGGACATCACTAAAAAAACATACATTATATAACGCATATACATTATTAGTAATTAGTCTCATGTACAGTTTCACATTCACGCAATTTATGGATGTTGTCCTGAACGTCGATAATCCAGACGATTTTACTAATACTTTATACACGATGTTGGCTATATTCGCTGCGTGTTACAAAATACTCAATCTGTGGGTAAATCACGAGAGTTTCGCGGAGTTAATTCAAAATCTTACGGAAGGAACGTTTAAACCATTAGTACCTGTTGAAGTCGAAATTCGACGAAAATTCGACAAAATGATACAGTAAGTACAAAATTATATCTTGACTTATGCTTAATTTGTAAGAATTATGTGAAGTAATAATAAAGTGCAGATGTAAATAATTAAAATTAAATTTATAAATATAAATCATTAAAGAAAATAAAGAAAAGTTAGAAAATCGTTAAGCATTTTTTCTCAAAAACTTTTTCCATAGAATATCTGTTAATACTACTAACGTTATAAATAATACTTTAAATTCTTTATATTATTTGTATATTTAAATTTTTGTATTATTTATATACTTTTAATAAATTTTATGTGTAGAGATAAGAAAATATCTTTTTATTAAAATAAAAATAAATTTCATTTTGCGAGATAAAGAGAAAATTACTTTTTCTGTTTTATAGGAATATCGCAATGTGTTATGTTATTTTGATTATGCTCACTTGCGCAAGCCACTTCGTGGTATCATTACTAACGAGTTTCAAAAAAAGGCAATTAATACTTAGAGGATGGATACCATATAATTACTCGTCGTTCATGCTATTTTGTCTCACATATACTCATCAATACGTAGGCGTGATATCCGCATCTCTTGTTAATGTTGCTTGTGACAGTCTCATTGTTGGTCTGTTATTGCATCTGTGCTGTCAAATTACGATCTTACAATATCGTTTTAAAGGTTTTATAACTGGCCAGAATACTCTGGATCATTGTATACGCCAACATCGTCACATAATCAAGTTAGTTTTGTGAAAATTTTGTTAAATTTAATTTTAGAATATTAATTAATTCTAAATTTGGTAATATAATCCTAAAATTTTTCTTATTTACACGAGACATGTTTCAAAATCTTAAAAGTTGGATCTTTTTTCTACTATAATATTATTTCTATTTTAATTTACTTATTCTTATATGTATTTATATGGTTAGTTACATTCTTATTTGTTCTTGAATTACAATATTAAATTTATTATCTTAATACTTTATGTCTTTTTTTTACTATTAACATATAGTGTTCCAGAAGGAAAGGTCATTATTCTAGGAGATGATGGTATCGATTATCAATCATTTTAAGCAAAAATGTTCATACGGATATATGTCTTATTTTGAACGGTGTTTTCAAAACTTCTGAACAAAATGTTCATATGAACGTGTGTACCATTTCGAAAAATTTCCAAAATTGACTGTTGCAAAATTACCGTTAAGAAAGAGATATTATATTTTCTAATAATTCATTGTTTGAATCATTTTTAAAAAAATTTTCAAAAACTCCATCGTACAAATTATTTCGAAAACCGCACATGTCACGTTTGTATCAGTATGAATATTTTACTTGAAATGACTAATACCATTACCTCAAAATGTATTAACTTTTCTTCGTGGAACATCCTGTGTATTAAGTAACACATAATGACTTTTCATCTTTCAATTTTTTAAGGCAATTAATTTTAATGCTTGGGATAAAAATATTTTCTTTGCAGTTTCGCATACGCAACTAATGAGAGATTCACGAGAATCATCGCGTTTCAATTTGTAGCAAGTACATTCGTTGTCTGCTCGAACTTGTATCAATTAAGTAGAACAAAATTAATAGTAGATTTCATTATTCTTTTTGCATACACAATTTGTGTACTTGTACAAATTTTTATTTATTGCTGGTTTGGAAATAAACTCAAACTGATGGTATGCATATTTACGTTATAAAATTATATTGTGCATATTTATACAGGGTGACCGAAAAAGGTACCCCTAAATAACTTCGAAAATATAAGTTTTACAGAAAAGTGTTGCAAACAAAAGTTGTAAGGTTCAAAAAAGTCTATTTACTGATCTTATCAGTTTGACAATAAGTGGTGTCGCCAAGGTCAGGTCAAGGCCACACTGATAAGATCAATAAATAGATCTTTTTAATCCCTATAACTTTTGTCTGAAACATTTTTCTATAAAACTTATATTTTTTGAGTTATTCAGGGGTTTTTTCCCTATCCTGTACATACAATATATATATATATATATATATAATTATTATGTTCTTTTTATAAAGAGCTTAGAAGTAAAACACTTAATACATAGAAATATATATTATAAATTTATAGAGCCTTCAACTGGTCGATAGTATTTTCGAAATAGAGTGGATAGCATTGGACCATAAAACTAAAAAGAGCCTTTTGATAATTATGATTCGCGCAATGAAACCTATTGAATTTCACAGCGCACACATTTTTAACATGAATTTAGATTCTTTTGCAGCGGTGAGTATAAAAAATATAGTAAAAAAATTAAATTTTTTTTGTAGAGTGCTACGAAATATAATTTTTGAAGACTTGTTCCACCTTTCGATAAATCTCATCGTCAGCTAATTCTCTCTCTCGTTCACGTTTTCGTGCGATTTCTATTTCTCGCTCTTTTTTTATTTATTAGATAAATTATCGACCACATACTTTATCCGAAAGTGGAGAACGTTAGCTAAAAACAATTTCTATTTTTTTAACTTTTTGATTAAGACTTTCAAAATAATCCTTTTAATTTTCGAAATAATACTTTAATAAAGATATTTTTCTCTATAATGTACATACATGTTACAAGTAACGCCATGATTAATAATTACAAAATATAATATAACAATTTGTAATATAAATTTTAATTATATGAATAATTATCTCCCTCAAAGATTTTGAAACAGTTTGAATATATTTGTAATTATTACAGTTGCTTAAAACATCATATTCTGCTTACAATTTGCTAATCCAAATACAGGAACAACAGTATAAAGGCAAGTAAAAAAATTGCGAATATTTATTATTAATGCTTAATTTAATTATAAAATGATAATACACAAATAGGTTATAGTAAAATGCTGATCAATAATAAAAATTAAATATTTTTATCCGTAAAAAGATGTAAATATTTGTTGCTCTAATTAAGATAAGACTGAAAAATAATATTGTAGCAATTGATAACGACTGTCTCCTTTTAAACATTTTGTATTTTATATCAGAATATATTTAAAATATGTAATAAAATATGAAACATTTATTTCTGAATAACATTGTCTTAACATTTTTATATACAGGATAATACTGGAGAATATAAAATATACATATATATTTCTATTTTAAATAGAAAAAATTTACACATTATATTATTATTTAATTACATCATTGCAAATACCAAAAATGTGACATCATAGAAATTTAGATATTATTATGAACATTAATTTTCTGTTTGACAATATGTAGTCTTATAAATGAATTCTGTGAATATTACAGCTCCTTCGGTTGATTACGTTGCGTGAGTATAAATCAATACTATAGATGATACAATCAAATTATAAACGTGAAAGATAATAAAGAAAATGTTTTGTGTATTGATAAATAGCGTACATCAAGACATTATGAAAATTATTTATATCTCATATCATATTGATGAATGTTTTAAGCATTTTCTCTTTCCTACTGTATTACAAATTTACTCACTCTCTAGATGTAGAAATGAAAGAAGTACATTTTTTGTAATAAAAATTGATCACAGACGTAATCTTATCAACTACCTTGCGTAAATATATTATATTATGGACAATCATTGCAAGTTTAATATTATTCTTGATAGATTCCGTTAAAACTTTATTACGAATACAGATATTAAATGTGTAAAAGATAAGAGAAAATATCGTTAGCGAAAGTATCGCATCAAAGAATTGTGTTATATGATATCTATAAATATCTTAATACATATTCTTGAAATTATATTTTATTTTTTTTACGTGATAATGATTTTTTTTTAGAATAAAATCATTTTGAGGGCAGTTTTATAATCGCTAAAAAGTTCTATACTTATTTATCAGTATCATAGTCATTAAGATACATTGTATAAGTATATATATATCTTTTTTTTCTAATCAAACACTTTATTATGCACATTATGAAATTGACGTGTACAATTTTTATGATTGCTGGTTGTTTCCAACCGCAATCATGGAGACATCTTTGTTTAAATAGATAATTTACAATATTTACAGATTATACGTAATTAGCACGATGTTATATGCTTTCACGCAAATAATGGACTTTGTGATGAACGTTAATGATCCTAACGGCTTCACTAATTATTTGAATTGTATGATGTTAAATATTTCGACTTTGTGTTATAAAATTTTTATCACCTCGTTAAGTTTCAAAAGTGTCGCTACATTAGTTAATTATCTTACTAAAAAACCACTTACGTAAATCATTAAATTCGAGTGCAACTTTTGTTTTGAGATAATCTTATTTTTTAATCATGTATATATATACAGGGTGTTTCCAAATTAAATGGCAAAACTTCGGGAGCGTGTAGAGGAGTAAAAAACTAAGAAAAAAAGTCCTATAGACATATGCTCCTTTTTGCTTTGTTTCGCAGGAAATCACGAAAAAAGAAAAAAATATATTTAATTTATTATTTTAATTATTTTATTTATAAACTTTTTAATGAAGATTTTGTTCGAAATGTGCACCTCTTGCAGCAATACAAGCATTGCATCTGTCAAACACGGCTCTTGTAGCAGCCAGGCACTGTTCTTGCGATATTCTGTTCGCTGCAGCTACGATACGATTTCTCAAATGTTGCTCTGATTGAATAGGCGAAGAATAAACTTCTTGCTTCAGAGTACCCCATGCATAGAAATCTAATGGCGTTAAGTCGGGCGAACGAGTTGCCCAATGTACTGCTCCTCCACGTCCAATCCATCGTTGTGGGAATTTTCTATCTAACCAGGTTCTAGCGACTCTGCTGTAATGAGCAGGGCATCCATCTAATTGAAACCACATTTCAGTACGTTGTTGTAATGGGATGTTTTCTAAATAGTCAGAAAATTCATTCTCCAAGAAATTTAGAAAACGGTCCCCATTTAATCTTGCAGGTAAAAAAAACGGTCCCACTAAAACGTCGTTCCAAATTCCAAGCCAGACATTAACAGAAAACTCTTGCTGAAATTTGTATTCTCTAACAGACCTGGGATTTTGATGAGCCCATATATCATAATTCCTTTGATTAATTATTCCACCTCTGGTAAATGTTGCCTCATCTGACCACATTATTTTAGATGGAAATAAAATATCATTGTGGCATGTCTGAAGGTACCAGTTACAAAAGTTCAATCTGTTCCAATGATCTTGAGGTAATAAATTTTGCACTTTTTGAATGTGGTAGGGATAGCGATTATCTCCTTTTACAGTTCGCCAAATTGTTTGTGGTGACACTCCCAATACAGCCGACGCATTCCGAACGCTGGTCTCAGGATGATTGTCAAAATGTTGTAAAATACGATTCCCTGCCTGCAAATCTCTTCGTAACGCTGCTTGAAATCGGTTGTTTTCTTGTCGAATTGAAAATGATCCAGTCTCTCGCAATCTATTAAATGTCAACATAAACACTCTTCGGTTTGGCACTCTTCTGTTTGGAAATCGTCGTGCATATTCTCGCACCGCCTTTAAAGCATTACCGTTGCAGAAACCGTATACAAAAACCATATCAGCATATTCACTATTAGAATACGTACGCGGCATATTGCAAAAGACAAAATTCATCTACTGTTAAAGGCTTTCAAAGAGCGACTGACAAATTCATAACAGAAAGTGGAAAATGTAATCAAATATGTCGGTGCTAGATATGGCAAGAAATGTAAACATTTTTTTTCGATTTCTCTGAAACGGAGCAAAAACGAGCATATGTCTATAGGACTTTTTTTCTTAGTTTTTTACTCCTCTACACGCTCCCGAAGTTTTGCCATTTAATTTGGAAACACCCTGTATATATATATATATATAATGTAACTTATGTAAGATTTAAGTACAGAGTTTTTTTAAGCTAACAAAACTTATGACCGTGAAGTCATATATTTATAAGAATACATATGTATATGACTTTATTGTCATATTAATTATATACAAACGACTTCATTGTTATAGACGGAAATTTTTATCTTACTAGAAGAACCCTGCATTTAATTCTTTATACTGTGATTAAAAAGTAAAATATTAAAATAAACAAAATTTCTAAAATAGATTTAATATATTCATGACGTCTGATCAGAATTTTAAAATAACAATACAAAAACTAACAGAACATTTAGACAAATAACTTGTACCTTCATTAAAATTGGAGATAAATAGAGACAGATATTATTAATGGCAATCTATAAACGGACAGCAAGAAACCATCATTTATCTCAATATCTCGTTTTTCATATGAGAATAGTAGTTTATTATGTTGGCTCATTATAGCGCATAAGACACTACAGTCAAAAGATTCCCGCTAAAACCTGAAATTAAAAAAAAATATCCTGTTAGTAAATGCGATGTTTCTGCATGATAATAATGAATATTGAATAGGAGTCGGTAAGCGGAAAAAAACATCGTCTATAGACGATATCTATGAAAATTTTAAAATTACCAATATCGTAAATACCGACATCATCCGATTGGAATTTGATTGTATTTTTTTTCTACAGAATTCTTGTAAACTTATTTAAAAAGATGTAAAGTTAAGAAATCCTATGGAAATGATTATAAGGAATAAATTACTTCGATTATTATCTCTATCTAATCCAAATATCATTCAATGTATCAAGTGTTTACGTTGCAAAAATGAAATTGAGGTTATCTTGCTTTCCGTGTTTATACTTAATAAAAAATGCATACAGTTACCGAGGAAAAGACAGGGAACGCCAGACGGAGGAAAACTGAAGTTGTCGCAGACAGCGACTATGAATAAAATATTTTATAATGGACGAGTACAACAATGTATCAAAATTTCATACATCTGAACTCCTCATGTCAACAACTTATGTTACTATATATAGGTATAAGAATGGAATTCTCACGAAAACGTCAATTCACGGGAAACATTAGTCTAGATTTGTTATTACGACGTTATATATTCCAGAGGAAAATTCAATAAAAATATCGCGAGCTATAGACGCTGTAAAATCTATATCTCCATAGCTAATCCCGTGACTGACGACAATATCACGCAAAACAAATACCAAAGGAGCACACGAAGAGCTTCTCAAAACGTTACAACACAAATTACATAGTTGATCATGTTGTTGTACATATCAGATTAATGCAATTGTGGAAATTTCTTTAAAAAAAGGCATTTTCTACGTTCAGAAATTTAAAGAATATTTTATTTAGAGGGTATGAACTCGCTAAAATTCATATTCGCGATTCTCACAATCGCTGGATGCTGGCGACCTTTCTCGTGGACTTCGCTGATCAAACATACGTTATATGACGCCTATACATTATTAGTAATTAGTATCATGTACAGTTTTACATTCTCGCAATTTATGGACGTTGTTCTGAACGTCGATAATCCAAACGATTTTACTAATACTTTATACACGATGGTGACCATGTTCGCTGCAGACTATAAAATACTCAATCTGTTTGTGAATCATGAGAGTTTCGCGGAGTTAATTCAGAATCTTACGGAAGGAACGTTCAAACCATTACTATTTGTCGAAATTGATATTCGACAAAAATTCGACAAGATAATACAGTGAGTACAAAAAAAATTGTCTTGATTTATATTTAGTTTATAATGACTAAATGTAAAAAATAATAAAGCCTTGGAAAATACTAATTATCATATTAATTTTATAAATGTGAAATATTGTTAAGAAAAATTTAAACAAATTGGAATATTATCGAAACATTCTTTTCCGAAGATGTTTGCCACATTGTCTTTTAATGTTATTAATATTATAAATATTACGTGTATATACGATTAAATTGTTTGTATATTCGTATTATTTATATATTTTTAATAAATTTTGTATATACAGGCAGGAAAATATCTACTTTTCAATTAAAAGATAAATAATTTTAATCTTGAAATAAAGGCAAAATTACTTTTCGTATTATTTTAGGAATATCGCAAAGTACTATACCATATTGATTATGATCACTTACGCAGGCCATGTTTTAATATCGTTACTCACAAATTTCAAAAAGAGGCAGTTAACATTTAGAGGATGGATACCATATGATTATTCGACATTCATGCTATTTTGTCTCACATACGCTCATCAATACGCAGGCGTGATATTCGCGTGTCTTGTTAGCGTTGCTTGTGATAGTCTCATTGTTGGTTTGTTATTGCATGTATGCTGTCAAATTACGATCTTACAGTATCGTTTGAAAAGTCTTATAAATGGCCAGAACACTCTACGTGACTGTGTACGTCAACATCGTCACATAATCGAGTTAGTCTTGTGAACATTTTATTAGACTTTTAACTTGGAATATTTAATAATTAATTGTAAATTTAGTAATATAATACTAAATTTTTTCCCATTTACATTTTCTTATTTTCAAATCCTAAAGTTGAATCTTTTATTATAATAATATTTCTACTCATTCTAATACATGTTATTATATTTGTATAGTTATGCGTTATATTTATATTTTGTTCTTGAATTGCGATATTAAATTTATTATTTTAATATTTTATTTTTTATTTTGACTATTAATATTAAATATTATGTAACAGCTATTTTTTATCTCTTAATTTTTTCAAGGCATTTAATTTTAATGCTTGGAATAAAATTTTCCTTTGCAGATTCGCATATGCGACTAACGAGAGATTCACCAAGATAATCGCGTTTCAATTCGTAGCAAGTACATTCGTAATCTGCTCAAATTTGTACCAATTAACTAGAACTAAATTAATTGTAGATTTTATTGCGTTTTTTGCATATACGTTGTGCGTACTTGTAGAAATTTTCATCTATTGCTGGTTTGGAAATAAACTAAAACTGATGGTATGCATATTAATATTATCGAATTTAAAATTATTATGTACACATACATATGTACATAAACATGTATATTATGTGTATTATATATACAGTGTCCGCTAAAAGTTCCGGGCCGGCTGAATATCTCGGAAAGTATGCATTTTTGAGAAAAATGTTTTAGACAAAGATTGTAGCGTTTAAAAAGATCTATTGATCTTTTCAGTTTGACCTTGAGTGGCGTCGCTATTATCAAGTCAGGGTCACATCGATTTTTTTAAATTGGATACTCTATTTTTGATTCCAAAATCTAATAGCCGGTGTTAAAAGCTTTTTAAAACGCTACAATAAAGTTCATTTTTATTACTTATTTTTCGAGTTATAAGGCTTGAAAGTTACATTGCCGCCATTATTATAGTATTACCCAATGTGTTTTATAATTACCGACCGACGACTAAAACCTCTTGAATGTTATTCAGGATTATGCCCTGGATAACATTTGTTAAGATCAAGATCATTGGAGATTGTTTCTCTTATTTTCATTTTTATGTAAAAATATAATAAATTTTCAGTGCAAAAATGAAAATAAGAGAAACAATCTCCAATGATCTTGATCTTAACAAATGTTATCCAGGGCATAATCCTGAATAACATTCAAGAGGTTTTAGTCGTCGGTCGGTAATTATAAAACACATTGGGTAATACTATAATAATGGCGGCAATGTAACTTTCAAGCCTTATAACTCGAAAAGTAATTAATAGAAGTGAACTTTATTGTAGCATTTTGAAAAGCTTTTGACATCGGCTGTTAGAATCTGGTATCAAAAATAGGTCCAATTTAAAAAAAAATTGATGTGATATCTTTACTTGATATTGGCGACACCACCCAAGATCAAACTGATAAAATCATTAATAGATCTTTTTAAACCCTACAATTTTTGTCTAAAACATTTTTCTCAAAAATGCATAATTTTCGAGATAATCAGCCGGCCCGGTACTTTTGGAGGGCATTGTATACATATATTAATTATTGTACGCTTTTCTATAAAGAGCTTACAATTAGAAGCAAAACATGTAATACATTAAAAATTAAAATATCATAAACATATAGAGTCTTCAACTGGTCGATAGTATTTTCGAAATAGAATGGATAGCATTGGACCGTAAAACTAAAAAAAGCCTTTTGATAATTATGACTCGCGCAATGAAACCTATTGAATTTAACAGTGCATACATTCTTAACATGAACTTAGACTCTTTTGTAGCGGTGAGTATAAAGTGTAACACAAAAATTGAATTTCGTAGCGTGGAGTATAAAAATCTATACTTATGAAGTATAGATTTTTTATTTCATCTTTCAATAACTCTCAGTTAATTTATTCTCTCATTTTTGTTTTCGTTCAATTTCTTGTTCTATCTTTAGCTCTTTTTCTTAGCTATTAAGTAAAAAAAATTTTTAACCACATACTTTAATTTATTCGAAAGTGGATCAACTATAGTTACTATAATAAAATTTTCTGTTTACCTTGTGATAAAACTTTTTTTAAGTAATACTTATAATACAAACTACCTTTTTGTACTATAAATATTACTCAAAAAAAGTTTGCATATTATATGCATATTACAAGTAAGACTGTAATGAATAATTATGAATAAAAATCAACAATTTAAAATGTAAATTTCGAATTATTTTTCTTAAAGATTTTAAAATTTAAATATATTTATAATCATTGTAGTTGCTTAAAACATCATATTCTGTTTATAATTTACTATCACAAGTACAGGAATAACAGTATAAAGGCAAGTAAGAAGTTGCTGATATTACTCATTAATGCATAATTTGTTAATT
This sequence comes from Mycetomoellerius zeteki, assembly GCF_001594055.1. Taxonomy (NCBI): domain Eukaryota; kingdom Metazoa; phylum Arthropoda; class Insecta; order Hymenoptera; family Formicidae; genus Mycetomoellerius; species Mycetomoellerius zeteki. Next base: position 2,101,954 of record NW_017255933.1, read on the forward strand.
TCCATAATAATGTATTAATACATTAGTAGATGTATTCTAATTAGTAATAAATGTTAGATATATTTTTAACTGTAAAGAGGTGTAAATAATTGTTACTTTAATTCAAATAAGATTGAAAATTCCTGCAATTTTATAACATTCCAGCAATTGACGTATGTTTTTTTAATCATCTTTATGTATTTTATAGCAGAATATATATAAAATTATGTAACAGAACGTGAAACATTTATTTTTGAATAATATTGTTTTAATATGTTTATATACAGGACAATAGTGGAAGAATTTAATAAAATTTATGTATATATTTCTATTTCGAATAGAATAAAACTTACACATCATTAACACTTTATTACATCAATGCAAATATGAAAAATATGATGTCACAGATATTTAGATATTATTAAGATTTCTAAATTTCTCTTGTATGACGATATATAGTCTTACAAATGCGTTCTTCGAATGTATTACTCCGTCGTTTGATTACATTGCGTGAATAGAAGTCAATACTGGATGATACATCATATTCTAGACGCGAACGATATTAAACAAAATACTTTGTGTATCAATAAATAGCATATATCGAGACGTTATGAAAATTACTTGTATTGATTGTAGAGTAAAGTTAATTCTCCCGTTTCTTCTGTATATTACTGCTTTACTCTCTCTCTATTTCTCTTTTTCTCTAAATGTAGAAATGAAAGTAATATATTTTTCTACGATAAAAATTGCACATAGACGTAATTCTATCAACTACCTTACATAAATATTACACTACAGACAATTACGACAAGTTCGATATTACTCTCGACAGACTCAATTACATATATTACGAAGATATAGATATCAACCTTCAGTAGAAAACTCTCCTACCTGCATGGGTTACTGTAGCCTGGTCCGATTTTCATAGTTTAGACATTTGAATACGCTTTGTGCAGTAACGTTGAGGCTTGGGGGAAAAACTTGTGTATTATCTCCATAATTTCCTTGCTTGGCGCCTTTGTACGCCATTAGTGGAACTGCGAGGGTTGGTTAATACGTACGCTGATTATATTAACTCAGTGTAGGTAAATTGTCAGGAAATCCAAATTTACAAAAAAGTTAAAATGTAAGTAAAAGTGATTAACTGGATTATTTGTGTCATAAAAAATGATTTAAGTCAATTTTATTGTACTTTTAATGTCAAAGAGAGAAATTTAATTATCCAATCAGCACAGAATATGTAAAAACATTTTTTAAACATTTATTAAATATTTTTTAAATATTGTACGTTGATTGAGTAATATTAAAATTATTATTGTAATTATTGCAAATTGTTAATATTTACAAGAGAAGAAAAATTTTTTCTCATTTATTTAACGATAGGAGCATTTTTTTCATTTGTTTTAAAAATATTATTCAAAAATAAAAATTTAAAGATTGTCGAGCATATGATTAGTTTTAATAAAACTGAAAGATCGCTCATTTCCACTCTCTAAAAAAAATATCTTTTTTAGAACGGATCGGGAAATCGCCTGTAGTTTCTTAAAGTTCAATTCACATACAGTTTATCACTGATAAAACATTTTTCGTTAATTTTTTTTTATTAAACAATGAGGTTTTGAAAAAGATCCGTTTTAATCTTTTTGGACTTTCTCATTACGAAAAATTTTTTTTTCAGTCTTTATATAATCGACTTAAAAAAAATTAATTAAAATCTATGCATTAGAAACCGAGATACAAGGAAAAGAAAACGCTGGATTAAAAATACTCGAATATGTATAGATATGGATTCGCAGGAAGTATAGGTACTGAGGATTAAATGTATAGAGAAAAAACGAGAAAATATCGTATCACAAAGAATTGTGTCCCGTTTTTAGACATTTCTTAGTGCACTCTCTCCAAATTATATTAAATTTCATTTTACGCTACAGTAATTTTGTCAGATTGTTATTTTGAAGACAATTAAAATTGCTAAAGAAATTCTGTAATCATTTAGTCAGTACAATAGTTAGTAAAACACGTTGTAAACGGATACAGATATATGTATCTTTCTTTTAATGACAAATAAGAATTCATAATGCATGTTCTGAGATTAACACGTACAATTTGTATCATCACTGGATGCTTCCGACCGCAATCGTGGACGTCTTTGTTTAAACGGATAATTTACGACATCTACAGATTATACGTAATTAGCATGATATATACTTTCACATTCTCGCAAATAATGGACATTGTCATGAATGTTGATAATTCTAACGACTTCACTAATAATTTGAATATGATGTTAAATATGTCGGCTACTTGTTATAAGTTTTATATCGTCTCTTCAAGTCATAAAAATATTATTGCATTAATTAATTATCTTACTGAAGAACCATTTAAACCGTTAGATTTGGGTGAAATAAAAATTCGACGACAATATGATAAAATAATACGGTAAATATATTTTAAGAATACATTTTAAACTTTTATAAAAACTTAAGTCTAAATATTTTTTTATTTAGTATTAAACACGCAATATTTTTAAAAATTTATGTAAGATCATAACTAGATATTAATTTATTATTTAAAATTAAAATTTAAGATATTAAATATAAATACATACACATATTTATGAATAGTTTAATAACAAAAGTGTATCTCAATTAATTATATATATATAAATAAAGCCTAATTACTATCACAACGTAATTAATATTCCGTGATAAAGAATGAAAATGAAATCTTTCTTAAATATTTTATATCGAAACTTATGTGTATTAAAAACAACTTAGATGTAACAACCTCTTCAGTTGCTTTCTAGAAACAATATTTTGCGCTACACGATCATGATTGTGATAGCATGGACATTTATGACTTTGATGTCGTTGCTCACTAACTTCAGACACAGGAGGTTAACATACAGAGGATGGATACCGTACGATTATTCATCTTATATAAAATTTTGTCTTACATATGGTCAGCAACTATTAAGCACGTTCCACGGTGCTTCTGTAAATATTGCTGGCGATACTCTCCTGTTCGGGCTTTTAATGCACATATGCTGTCAGATTGAGATCTTGGAATATCGCCTAAAAAAACATTTGTGCGATCAATTTAGTCTGGGCTATTGCATACGCCACCACAACCGAATTTTTGAGTTAGTTATCAAACACACATATTAACGCGATGGAAATTTATATATTTATTTTATTCAATATTACTTTTATGTGTTAGTTATTTGAACAAAATTGTGATAGAAGTATTATATTTTTTCTATCATTTTTATTTATTGCAAAGAAAAAAATATTAGTTCTTATGTCATTCATCTAAAATAATTAAATAAGTAATAAATTTTTTAAATATAACCTACTTTGATAAACAACTTATTATTACTAATTTTAGATATTTACCTGTTATCGTACTTATTACAGATATTTTTTACTAATATCTAAATTTCAATATTTTATTAACATCTCATTTGGTTCATTTTACATATATATTATAATTTTTCATAATTTCCTATTGCGACAATCCATTTAAAAAACAGTTATAGCGATCAAGTTTTATTAATTTAGAATATAATAATATCACAATACTTTAAAAATGAACTTGATTGCAGATTTGCGCAGATGGTGAATACAAGATTTACACAAATAATTGGATTTCAGTTTATGGCAAGTACAATGGTAACATGTTTTAATTTGTATCAACTGACTAAGTCAACTTTGAATGTAGATCATTTTGCGCTGATAATGTACACGTGTGCCACGCTAATACAAATTTTTGTTTATTGTTGGTTTGGAAACAAAGTCAAATTAAAGGTATCTTTGTAATGAAACAAGTTGTTGAATATTATAAATAATATATTAAACATTCTTAATTCTTCTGTAGAGTTTGCATTTAACAGACAGTATTTTTCAAATGGAGTGGCCAGTCGTAGAAAATAGTGTTAAAAAAGACATCTTAATGATTATGAAGCGTGCAATGATACCGATTGAAATTACTATTACAATTATTGTACATATTCTGATTATAAATTTGGATTCCTTCGTAGCGGTCAGTGTAAAAATTTATTTTAATGCGTTAATCTTAAAATAATTAAAATAGTAAAGATATATTAAATAAAATTGTATTATTGTTTATTTAATTACATTTAGTTTAAATAGTAAAAATTATTCCTATAATTATAGTAGGGTAGCGCGGGGCTATTTGAGTATAGAGGCAAGTTGGTCAAATACAAATATCTAAATAACCAAAATATATATAGATATACTGTCTACATATAAGTATATATAGACATATTGTCTCAGTACAAACTATAAATGACACGATTTTTCTCTCTCGTCGCATTGCTTGTCTATTAAGATTCTAACATAAGAAATTACAACAATGCATTTATATGGAGGAACATTATATTACCGTTTTCCATTACACCCTGCTTCAATTATGTCATCTGAATAATATGAGATCGTGGTATATATAATTTTAATTTAATTTTATTCCCACATTGATAAGGATCCGATAGGGATCAAAACGTCAGTTCTTTCTTCTTTTGTCTTTGATTTGTAATTATTTATAGCAGACATTAAAGTGTTTTTTATTGTTATGATATGTTTATACAAATAATTTAACTCATAATAATTAACCTTTGACTCATAGCCTTAATTCCTTTCGAATATATAGATATGTCTATGCTTGCGTAATGTAGCACAAAGACAGAGATTACTGTACCTCAATACAATAATCTGTGTCTGGCCGTCAACAGCCAAAATACGTGCGCTTTTTCGTTTTTGTATATCAAAAGTAAAATTATTAAATGAGTATTCTTTTTGGTCTACATGGTAATTAAAGCGATTGATTATAACCACATGTGTTTTTTGGATATAAGTTATTATCATATTTTTTAACTTTACTGTTTAAGTTCCTATTTCATTCAGTTTTTCAGTTATAAAAAAGTATTTGAGTCAACACCAATATGGGGTTTATTGGGCCAGTATCTCATAACTAATCTTATAAACTCAGCTGCTTAAATGAAATCTGTCTTTATCAATGCTTTTTATTCCATGTTAACGATTGACGAAACATATATTTTACGTTTAATTATTATTATAAGGAGTAAAGATTTTAGTTTTTCTAATTTTGTTAATTAAAGAATTTAAAAAGAAAGAATATTACAAATTATTATATTTAAGATGCAAATAATAAAAATTTGATTACTTTACAAATAATCCTTTCATGTTTTTAATAATATATAACCTCATTAAACGATTATCTTCACGGCTCAACTTATTATTCGAGGATGCTCAACATGTCCCATAGATGGAGCATATTGGTCCTCTTTGTATCCTTGTAATTAACGTAATTGTTTTTCTTATTTACGAGCTATATTAAGGATTTATAAGTACTTAATTATTGAGCCAGATGTGTGTGTGTGTGTGTGTGTGTGTGTGTGTGTGAACATGCAATGTTTTAAAGCATTTACCATTAACTATCGTAATTGTGTGAAGATTTATAATAATTTAAAGAAAAAATGTCACACCTAGCCCCGCTCTATTTTACTTATAAAATTTCGTAAATTTTTGTATATAAATAATTGCATTGGCGAATTTATAAGTATAAACATTTTTATAATAGTCTGAAGTATTTTTATCATTTTAGTTGCTTAAAACATCATACTCTGTTTATAATCTATTGGTACGAATCCAAGAATAGTAAGAGTGCAGAAGTAGAGGATTTTCGGAATACCACTTTGTTTTGTTGAAATAACTCAATATTCATGTACCATTAGTACTTTTGGTATAAATTTGTTAGTCATAGAATGGTATCAATTATAGGTAAAAGTTTTTCGAGAATATAAAACGTAATTTACAAAAAATTGAAGATAAAGTATCCTTGTAATTAACGTAATTGTTTTTCTTATTTACGAGCTATATTAAGGATTTATAAGTACTTAATTATTGAGCCAGATGTGTGTGTGTGTGTGTGTGTGTGTGTGTGTGTGAACATGCAATGTTTTAAAGCATTTACCATTAACTATCGTAATTGTGTGAAGATTTATAATAATTTAAAGAAAAAATGTCACACCTAGCCCCGCTCTATTTTACTTATAAAATTTCGTAAATTTTTGTATATAAATAATTGCATTGGCGAATTTATAAGTATAAACATTTTTATAATAGTCTGAAGTATTTTTATCATTTTAGTTGCTTAAAACATCATACTCTGTTTATAATCTATTGGTACGAATCCAAGAATAGTAAGAGTGCAGAAGTAGAGGATTTTCGGAATACCACTTTGTTTTGTTGAAATAACTCAATATTCATGTACCATTAGTACTTTTGGTATAAATTTGTTAGTCATAGAATGGTATCAATTATAGGTAAAAGTTTTTCGAGAATATAAAACGTAATTTACAAAAAATTGAAGATAAAGGAAGGTCGTGATTATGGAATAAAAGGGGAATATGAAACAGTAATACTATTAATAGCATAGATTATAACTTTATGCATCTGATACATACATACATTTTGATACCAAATTTAGTTTAACTGTTGTATCATTTGGAAACCTCAAGGTTAAATTACCTCCAAATTAAATTAAAAAATTAATACCAATATACTCTTCTCAAAATTAAGTAAACAGTACACACTTGTAAAATTGTTTACACTTGTATCTACAAAACTGAACGACAGTGCAGTAAACATCAATGACCACTGGCCACTATATAATACTTAAGCAAACTGTGAAGAAGTAATTTTGACAGTCGTCAAATATACAGCTCAAACTATACAAAATATTGTGTTATTCTATAACCGCCCATCAATTCCATAACCGCCTCCTTTCTTTTATAAAAGAGTAAACTTAATTTAATATATAAACATATAATTGTAACAAAATTATAATAAGATAATTATTGTGAAATGATGATATCAATGTTAAATATTTATTGTTTGTAACTGTAATTTAAAAAAAATATATGAATATGTATATTTATCACTTTCATTTTCAGTATATTTTTATGTACCAAAGGACACATACAAGATACAAAATCTGTATTCGATATAAGCGATGACTCTATTACAGAATTCTTTTTATTTTAATATAATATAAATAAATCTTATTACTTACAATACATATTTCATAATCTAAATATGATAGAATATAACTTATCTTATATGAGTTTTGTATAATATTTTTTTGTACAAATAGTGATATAAAAAGCATTACCGTTAAAGAAAATATACACACTTGTATATGCATAATGATACATAAATCATAATATTATCAAAACTTAATCGTTGTTAAGCTTTTCGAATTTTTCTTCTGAATGTTTGACTATAGTCTTACAAAGCATAGCTTTAAACTGCTTCCTGATTCTATTACCTGTATATTGTAGCAATCAATACTGAGCGATATATGTATCTCGTCTTCTAGAATTGAAGATAATAAATGAAATATCTTGCATATATTGACAAGTGATATACAAGGCGATTACTCGCTATTATGTTTTATTAATAAATTTTTAGAAATTTATTGTCGTCTCTGGATTGTATTACGCTCTCCATCTAGATATAAAAATGAAAATAGTATGTCTCTTGTATAATAAAAATTGCAAATAAAAGTAATTCTACTAGCTATTTTGCATTGGTACTATTGTACTGTTGTACTATATATTTATATTACGTAAAGATACAGATATTAAATGCAGAGTAAAAGAAATATAAAAGAAATGTCATCGAGACGAGAAATATCATCACCGTCGAAGAAACACATCACAAGTCTATAGACATTTATCGGTGCACCCTCTTGAAATAATATTACCTGATTCTTCTTATCGTATGATAGAAATTTTGTCAAGTTAAAGTTAGAGACGTATCGTTGTAAATATCGTTCAGAGATTTCTAACAATTAATATCAGTATTGACAACACACATTAAATATTCAAATACAATTATACGTATATATTTTCTTCATTTTTTAATTAAACGAAAGAGCTAATAATGCACATTTTGAAATTGACACGTTCAATCGTTATAGTCGCTGGATGCTTTCGACCACTTTCGTGGACATCTCTGTTTAAACAGACAATATATAATATTTACAGGTTATATGTAATTAGCATGTTATATTTTTTCTCAATGTGGCAATTTATGGACATTGTTTTAAATGTTGATAATCCTTACGACTTCACTAATAATTTAAATATGCTCTTGACTTCATCTGCTGCATGCTATAAAATGTTTATCGTGTGGTTAAATTATGAGCAGATTGTAGCGTTAATTAATTGTCTTATTGAAGAACCATTCAAACCATTAAATTTGGGTGAGATAAAAATTCGGCAACAATATGATAAAATAATACGGTAAATATATATCTTAATTAAATAATTTTTAATCTTTTTAATGTAACATTATTCTATTATAGACGTTTCTTTTAATATTATATATAGATACGTATAATAAGAAAAATTAAAAAAAATGTATTTAAGATTATAAATTGACTTAAAAATTTAATTTTATTATCAGAAATTTAATATATTTAAGAAATTGCACAGCAAATTTGTGAATAATTTAATAATAAGTTAATTTAAAAAAATTAAATTTAATTATAGTACTATTAAAAATAGTAGTAGGTACATCATTTATTATAAAAAATGAATGCGTACAATAATTTAAAATTCATATTAAATTTTAGTATATAACTTGTACATAACAATTTTTTTAATTATTTTCTAGAAACAACACGTTACGTTATACGAGCTTGATCGGAACGACATGCTCGTTCATTGCCCTCATGTCATTATTCACCGATTTTAGACACAAAAGATTAACGTATAGAGAATGGGTACCATATAATTACTCGTCTTATATGACTTATTATTTTACATACGCTCAGCAAATGATAACTACTTTCCATTGCGCTAGCGTAAACGTCGCTTGTGATACTCTCCTATGTGGCTTGTTAATGCACATATGTTGCCAGCTCGAGATCTTGGAATATCGCCTAAAGAATATATCAAATAATGAATTTACTCTGGGTTACTGCGTACGCCATCATAATCGAATTTTTGAGTTAGTTACCATATATTTGCCAGAAAATTATTTATCGTTTAACATTGCTGTCAATAGTATTTTTTAATAAAATGATGATAAAGAAATCAAATAGTCTTCTTCTACTTTTCCGTCCATATTTTTTTATGATTGCAAAGGAAAAAAGGAAAAAAAGTAGATCTAAAGTTTTTTACATTAAGCCAAAAAAATGTATACCCTTCATATAATCGCTAAAAAATTGTATACATTATTATTACTTCCGTCATGTCGCTAATAGATATTTTTACTATCTCCTTATTAAACACGTTTTGTTAATTTAATTTCCAAATATTTCATAATTTTTAATGTTGCGATAAGTAATGATCTAATAATAAAATTCATTTATGACGACATATACGTTATTAATTTTATGCATAAATATTATAGCGACCTAAAATAAAAAATTATATTGTAGATATGCTCAATTAGTGAATGTGAGATTTACAAAAATAGTCGGATTTCAGTTTATGGCAAGTACGATGGTAATTTGCTGCAATTTGTATCAACTGACCAGTTCGGCTTTGAGCGCAAATCATGTTCCATTAATTATGTATACATGCTGCATGCTTACACAAATATTTATTTATTGCTGGTTTGGCAACAAAGTCAAATCCAAGGTATATCAAATAAAACATTATTAAAGACGATAAATAAAATATTTTACGTATTATTCTGCAGAGCCTTCAACTAACGGACAGCATCTTTCAAATTGAGTGGCCAATTTTAGACAATAGCACTAAGAAGAGCCTCTTGGTAATTATGAAGCGTGTAACAATACCCATTGAAATTTCTACTGTATATATTCTAATCATAAATTTGGATTCTTTTGTAGCGGTCAGTATAAAAAAATTTTATTTTAATGTAGTTAAAACAGTTCTTGAATAAACATTTAATGAATTTTTGTGTTTCTAATTCCAATATATTAAAATAATAAAAATTGTTTTATTAAATAAGAGAATTTAGAAGCGTTTTCATATACAAATAATTTATTATAAACTTGTTTATAAAAACTAATAATAAATTTAAAAATAATAATATATTTATATATATAATAATTTTAACTATTTTTCAATATTTTAGTTGCTTAAAACATCATACTCTGTTTACAATTTATTGGTACGAGTGCAAGAATACTAAAAATTGGGAAACAAGCAAAACAAATGCTTTTTTTATTTATTTGATATAATTAAAGAATGAAAATAAGATATAATTGTTGTTAATATCTTAGTAATAAAAATAAATATAACCATACAAAGCTTTTTATATTTAAATATATATATAAAATATATATATATATACAGGGTGTTAGTTAAGTATGTTGCCATACTTAACAGATTCTTTGGTTTATTTCAAGTAAAAAAGTCCATATAAACATATGTTCTAAACTGATTAGTTTCCGAAATAAAAAAATTTAAACGTGTAATAATAATCTGTTTATTTGAAAGAAATACAGCTTGAATTAGTTAAAAACTAGTCAAAAACAGAAAAACAAAAACAGGCTTTAGTTCTTCTGATGAAATAAAACAATTAGATGAATTGTTGAAAATGTCCACCTTGCGCCATGATATAATACATCCATCGAGCCTTCTTCTCAACGATTGACGTATATATGCTCAAAGATACCAGGTGTGTTACATATTGCCTCGCATGAAGCAACTATTCGATTCCTCAAATCATTTTCATTCTCAATTGGGGTGGTATAAACCAATGATTTCAGATGCCCCCAAAGGAAATAATCCAAAGGATTTACCGTTTCGTCAAATATTTGCGAACATTCACCTGTATTTCGGAAACTTGGCCGTTTAGGACACATGTTTATATGGACTTTTTTACTTGAAATAAACCAAAGAATCGCTCTGTTGAGTATGGCAACATGCTTAACTAACACCCTGTATATATATATATACACATAGGTATATGACATTGCCTTTTATATTTTGAAAGTATTTTTACATATATTACTGAAAAATATATATAAATATTGTTATAAAATTTATTTGATATTGTCACACTTTCTGTACTTAAAATATAATTTTATATTTATATATTACTGTAATCCGATTTGAAATATGTAATACCTCATAAACATATCATAGATTTTATTTCAATATCTTTATGCGGAGTTACAAGAAATCATTATCATAAAAAAAATCATATGGTGCTGTTAAAAAAAAAATCGAAATTGCATGATCGCATAACAACAATGTAACGAAAATAGAACGCCAAAGAAATTTGATTATTATATTAAATTCTTTTTTCTGTATAACAATAGTCTTACGAATACGTATCTCTAACGTGAACTCCGTTTAAGTAGAGGAGGTATGTTGCGCGTATAGGAATCAATATTAGAATGTCACGATTCTCTTCGAAAGATAGAAGATAATGCAATGAAATATGTTGTACAGCGACGCTAAATATATCAAGATGTTGTTGAAGTTCGCATCTCATATTCTATTGATGAATCCTTGAAGAATATTTTTCCTTCTTTCGCTATGTTATAATTTTGTTTTTGATGTAGCATTAAAAATATTATTTCTATATATAATAGAATTTATGTAGAAATAAATTATCCAATTATCTTAAAATACGGAAATATTACATTAAAAACACTTACTGCAAAGGTATTGTGGAGCTACAGATATTAAATATGCATATATAAGTAGGAAATATGGATGATAAAAAATTTTACCGTCGGAAAGTAGTGTCGTAATTCATAAGTCTATAGACATTCTGCAGTGTACTCTTCTGAATTATGTTATCTCTGCATCTTACTTCTCGTATAAAAGAGATTTTTACTGTATTTTACTTCTCATACAATAGAGATCAAGTTAAAATTATCTCGAGAGCAATGAATATTGTTCGAAGGTTTCCATAATTACTAACAAAATTAATGACACACGTTATATAACTGATCTGTTGTACGTACGTCTTTTGCTTTTTTTTTTCTTTCCTTACGCAATTAAACTTCTACTCGTACAATGAATATTCTAAAATTGACATATTCAACCGTTATAATATCTGGATGTTTTCGACCGCAGTCGTGGACATCTTTATTTAAAAAGATAGTTTATAATATCTACAGATTATATGTAATTGCTATGTTATACACGTTTACAATATTGCAAATTATGGACATTATTCTATACGTTGACAATGCTGATGATCTCACAAACAATCTGAATATGATGCTAACTACATTAGCTTCATGCTACAAAATATTTATTATGAGTATTAATTATGAGAATTTTGTAACGTTAATTAATTATCTTACTGAAGAGCCATTCAAACCATTAGATTCAGATGAGATGAAAATTCGACGACAATATGATAAAATAATACGGTAAATGTTTTATAATTAAATAATTTTTAATCTGTTTAATTTAATTTTTTTTTAATATTTTTTTGATAACTATTTTAATTATTATTTTATAATATTTTTATGTACGTGCACACATGAATATATATAAGTATTTTTAATATAGATTTTTTTTAGATATGTAACTTGATTTAAAAAGTTATTTGTTGATAACTAAAATTATTAAAAATCTGCACATAAAAATTTATTTAATAATAAAATATTTTTTTCCACAATAAAATAAGATTAATTAGCAGTATTACTGGAAAATATAACAATATATTGTCTATTATAGAAAATAAACATAAAGTTTTTTAAAATATTTCATAGTTTAAATATGTTATAGTTTGCATTAGAAATAATATAGATGTAATAATTTAATCACTTTTCAGGAACAACACGTTACGATACATAATATTGGTTGGGACAACGTGTACGTTTGTCGTTTCGTCTTCGCTATTTACTAACTTTAGACACAAGAAACTGAATTATAGGGAATGGATACCATTTGACAATTCATCTTATATTGTATTTTGTTTTGCATACGCTCAACAAATGTTAAGCGCATGTCATGCCGCCGTCGTAAATGTCGCAATAGATAGTCTCATGTGCGGGTTCTTGATGCACATATGTTGTCAAATCGAGATCTTGGAATATCGCTTAAAAAAGTTTTTGGACAACCAACTTATTCTGGGTTATTGCATACGCCATCATAATCGAATTTTTGAGTTAGTTATCATTTAAATGCCGGAAAATTATATATCATTCATCATTGCTACTATGTGTGAGTTATTTAACAAAACTGTGGTGGAAATCATATATCTTCTTAATTTCTATTTTTATTATTTATAAAGAAAAAATAAAAAATTCTATACAATTTTGGAATGGTTAATAGCATTGCAAAATCATTAAAATATATCAAAATATATTTATGTGATTTACTCACATAAAACGGTTTTAATTCCAATCTTATTATCATCAAAATATATTTTATTATTTATACTGTTTACTATTCATACTATTCATATTGTTTTTAAATATAATTGCCTAATGTAATTATTTATTGCATACTGATTTCTACCACGTTTTTATCACGATATTTAGTATGGACATTTTTATTAGTGCTTTATTAATACTTTAATATGTTAATTAGTTCTCATATATGTCACGAATTAGTTTATAATTCTTAGTATTCCAATCATAATTATTGCAATAATATTGATTTAGATTCTTTATACCCTTCAAACTACCTTAAGACTACCTTTAAACTATTATTTGTTTGATATATATATATATATACAAATATTATGACTTTATATGAACAAAATCTTGATTGCAGGTTTGCTCGGATAGTGAATATAAAATTTACCAATATAATTGGATTTCAATTTATGGCAAGTATGATGACATTATGCTCAAATTTGTATCAACTGACTAAGTCAACTTTAAATGCAGATCATTTTCCGTTAATTATATACACAGCCTGTATGTTAACGCAGATATTTATTTATTGCTGGTTTGGAAATAAAGTCAAATTAAAGGTATATCTAAAACAGGCTATTAAAAACAATAAATATATAATATTTTACATATTATATTCCACAGAGTCTTCAATTAATAGATAATATTTTTCAAATGGAGTGGCCAATCGTGAACGATAGTGTAAAGAAGAGTTTATTAATAATTATGAAACGTGCAATGATACCCATTGAAATTTCTACTGTATATATCCTGACCATGAATCTGGATTCCTTTGTAACGGTCAGTATAAACATTTATCTCAATGTATATAATATAATTTGCCTAAATAATTTCAAAGTACTTAAAAGTTTCATTGCTGCTTATAATAATGCACTTTACAATTATATTTAATTATCAATAAATAAAACTTATCACTTTTATAAATTTGCTTGTATGAATTATTACTGATCTATATATAAATATTATTGTACTTGTAATAATCTTAAGTATCTTTTATTATTTCAGTTGCTTAAAACATCATATTCAGTTTATAATTTATTAACGCGAGTGCAAGAATAATAAAAATAAAAAATTAAACAAAATAAACCGTGTTTTAGATTAAGTTGCACGTAATAATTAAAAATAAATTGTAATAAGTTGGTAATAATTCTAATACTTATTCATTAGAAATATTTGTAAGCAAATACATATAAATGTATACGACATCGTCTTTTATATTATATTTTGGAAATATTTTTATATGTATAATTTACCGAAAAAAAATATATAAATGTTACAAAATTTAAATTTAATATCGCAAAAGTCTGTGTACTTTGATATGTACAAATTTTAATATCTTTATATGTATATTATCATAATCGGAGGAAAAAAAGGTAATATCTCTTATAAAAAGCATTTACATATTATTGATTTTATTACATTGATATATAACGTAGATAATGTTGTAAATCTGCCTACTTTATCTCATGCATGGGGTAAAGTGAAATGGATGTTGAATGCTTACCTAAATAATGCAAATTTTAATTTTGAACAAATTAAGAATATGGAAAACGAAATTATTATAAATTTTCATAAATAATAAATGTTTCAATATATTTATTTCAATTTATTATTCTTTACAATATCAGTTTTAATTACACTGCGTACGATATCCGACGTACGACAATACGATATCCAATAAGAGAATTCTAGTTAGCGACATTTTTATCTTCAGGAAACAAATTCTTCTATTTATTATTACACTTGCGTCATTCGCGAATCGCGACAGTCGCCATTGAAGAATTGGGGCAAAACGGGATATTCTATTTTGTCCTATCTCACTTTGCTCCAATTGTTAATATCACTGTTATGTTGTTTTGTTGAACACAATTGATTTATAACAACAATCTAATTGTATTAAGATGAAGCTTAGACTATATATGTATATTTAATTAATTTTGGAAATTTAGAGTAGAAGGTACTGAATTGAATATTATACTTATCTTTATAAAAATATACAAAGCGAATATTACAAATCGATACTGCGCACCACTACGTTGTATGCTATCACGTCAATGATTCGACGAAAATGGCATCTATCGCCTGCAACGTGTTCTTTGGAACACAAAACATAATTCAATTTATCACGATTGAGATATCGTAATAAGCGGGCTAAAAAAGGATAATATTCCGGTTTACTCTGCTATTTCGCTTTGTCACAATCTCCCCTAATGAAATATTCTGTCTTCGATATATCAAGATATAATATATGTATATTCAGGCATTGCAAGATATTATTTACATCTCATTATACCTTATTAATGTACTTATAGAACTCTTCTTTCTTTGCTGTATTAGAATTTTTTTCCTCTATATAGGTATATGATATATAAAAATAATTGATTTCTTTTGTATAAGAAAAATTGCATGTACAAATAATTCCTCTTGCATAAATATTTCGCATAAATATCACTTTAAAGAGAGTTGCTAAAAATTTGATATTATAAAGGTAAAGTTATTAAATATGTATGAAGAGAGAGGATATACTCTCTATTGTCAAAGAATCGTGTCACATGTCTATAGACGTTTCTAAGTGCACTATCTTGAAATTATGTTCCTGTCTTCACTTCTCGTGCAATATACAGAATCTATCAAGTTGAAGTTATCTTAAAAGTAATAAGTATTATTTAAAAATTGTCAAAATTACTGATACAATACAGAACATACGTTACACAAGCAAGCACGTTTTATACGAATATTTTTTTAATTTGAACAAGGGATAAAAATGCATGTCTTAAAATTTACATTTTTAATCGTTACGTTTGTTGGGTGCTTTCGACCGCTATCGTGGACATCGCTATTTATGCGTGTTATTTACAATCTCTACAGACTATTTATAATTACCATTTTATATATTTTTGCTTTTTTACAATTTATGGACATTATGATAAACGTCGACAATCCCGACGATTTTACTAACATTTTATATATGGCGTTGAATGTGTCCGTTTCTGGATTTAAATTACTGATAATGTGGCTAAATTATAACAATGTTACGACATTAATTACTGCACTTAACGAAGAACCATTTAAACCGTTAGATCCAGGCGAATTGAAAATTCGTCAAAAATTTGATAAAATAATACGGTAAATATTTATATATTTATATATACATATTTATGTATACCAACCTTTATTTAATAATGGTTTTCTTTTGGATATCAACTTATAGGTCTAACACATTACGTTATTCAATTTTGATTGCGTCATCATGGACATTCATGAGTTTGATGTCGTTGCTTACTGACTTTAAACACAGAAAGTTAACGTATAGAGAATGGGTACCATACGATTATTCGTCTTACATGATGTTTTGCATTACGTATGTTCACCAAATTCTAAGCACGTTTTATTGTGCTAGCGTGAATGTCGCCTGCGATACCCTCATATGTGGTTTCTTAATGCATGTATATTGTCAAATTGAAATCTTGGAATATCGCTTGAAGAAAATCTTATGCGATCAAAGTATTTTGGACTACTGCGTACACCATCATAACAGTATATTTCAGTTAGTCATCCTAATAATATTTTTCAAAAATCGTTATATATATTGTATAATTCAGGATTTTCGTGATATTAATTTATAATTTCATGACTTAATTACTGCATTAAGAGAAATAAGAATATATATTAAATTTTCTTATCTATGACCGTTAAAAATCACAAATTTTAAGTCAAGATAATTAAATAGTATAACTTATTTTTATTTTCCCCCTTTTATATAAAAGTAATTCATATATATTTATTTTTATTATTATGTTGTTAAAGTTCAATCGGCAAGTTTTTTTAAACTATAATCACTATATAATGTATGTATAGTTTTTTCAAATAATTTGTCATGCTTTTGGTTCGATACATACAATTATCGTTATATTATAAAATAAAAAACTTGATTGTGCAGATTTGCGTATTCCGTAAATGCAAAATTCTCGCAAATAATCGGATTACAGTTTATAATAAGTACACTGATAATATGCTCTAATTTGTATCAACTGAGTCAATCGTCATTGAACGCAGACAGTATTGGGTTAATTGGATTCACGTGCTGCATGTTAACAGAAATATTTCTTTATTGTTGGTTCGGACACAAAATAAAATTAAAGGTATATCTGATTAACTAATTAATGAAGAGAACATTTTTTTTGTATAAAAGATATTTTGTATAAGAAATTGAATTAATCATCTTGTCATGTATTACTGTTATGTTATCCGTAAAATATACATTAAATTACGTATTATTAGTTATTAAATAAAAATATTATCAACAATAACATATATTGTCTATAAGTATTTAGAAATAATATTTTATATAGTCAAAACGCTCAACGTTAAACAAATATTATTTCGTACATTAATTTATAGAGTGTTCAAGTGGCAGATAGCATTTTTCAAATAAAGTGGCCATTGCTAAATAATAGCGTCAAAAGTAATCTCCTAATAATTATGAAACGCACTACAGTACCTATTGAATTTACTACTGCACATATCGTCAGTTTAAATTTGGACTCTTTTGTGGCGGTGAGTATGTCAATTTTATATAGATAATATCTATCTCTCGTTGACTATGAATGAAGTAATGCTTCCATTACTTACAAGGGAAGTTTCACAACTGTCCGGAACCGATTTGATTCTCCATGTTTAAGAGGTAAAACACCCCTTTGAAAAAAAAATACTGTTTTTGTTTTCAAAGGGGTGTTTCACTCCTTAAACATGAGTTAGGGCACGTATAAAAAAATACGTGTCTCTTAAATTTTCGTGTTTAACAACATATTTCATGGAAAATCAAATCGGTTCCGGATAGTTGTGAAATTTCCCTTATTAGATTTTTATTACATTTATTACTATTTTAGCTGCTCAAAATGTCGTATTCCGCTTATAGTTTGTTAGTACAAGTACAGGAAAAATAATACATATGTAACGTGTTCTGGCAATTGCAATATAGTTGCAATATATATATATATATCTGTAATAAAAACGCAATAAAAATATTATGATATTATGTTATTGATAGCAGATTTAGCCTCTATTGAATTTTCATTTCCATAAAATGTTCGTTAATAATATTTCTTACTTAAAATATCATATTAAATAGAATATAATGCAGTAAAATATTATTAGTTAAACATATTGTAATTTATTAATAACAGTATTAATACTTATATAAAAATACGATTTATATAATAAGTCAATATTTAATTATAAAAATAAAGAAAAATGTTTAAATTTAAAATAAGAGAAAAAAATCCTTTCACAATTTTTATATTTTCTTGTTGTATTTTTATTTTGCTGGAAAATAAAGACTATGAAAGTATTAGACAATTCAAACTCAATATTGTGATTAACTACAGAAGAAATCCAAGTAAAAGAATGATATAAAAAAATAACATAGTAACGCTTATATTTCGTTCTAGTCTCTAAACATCACTGTTGCTTAACAGCTCATTCTGGCTGTGTTCCAAAATTTGCTGCTAGTGCACGCAACGTAAACTAAATTTTCAGTAGTGGCAGTAAATTTTGGAACACTGCCTCTGTTATTTCAAAACTCTATTTTCATATGTATATGTAGATACTTGTTGGACAATATGGGTTTACACACACACAGATGCATATAACGTATTATGCAACAAAATTTATTTTCATCTTGTTTCTTCGATTTCTATGTACTAGTACACTTAAAATGATTCTTATTGTAACATAACTTTCTCCATTTTTTATGATCTGCGTAAGAAGTTGTTTATAAAATGGCGATATTCTAATGCGGAATCATTATAGATATTATGATAACAAGGAACAGAATATCCTATAATGAGCATATTATAATAAGTATATATATTACAATTTCATAAAAGTAAAATGAATTTAGTTCTCAAGATTCGAAAATATTGTTTTTGTATATAACGATGTTTTTTTTATATAACGACGGACAATAAGAAAATATAATATCTCGTAACCGATATACATGGATAAGAAAATTACATTGAAATATGTGAAAAATGTCATAATAAAGTTGGAAGAGATGTGTTTTTTCAAACAAATATTTTTCTCTATTGTCTCGCAGTGTTATTTTTGAAAATAGACATTAAATAATTCTGTAATAAAAATTATATTTTACAAAAATTTGATATATGTACATATTGTTATCCAATATGGTTATTAATATTAAAAGAAGTAAATATTACGAAAAATTTCTAAAATTAAAAGGTTTTATAGCAGTATAACTAATTTCTCATAAAAAATGCAATAAAGTAATACCTTTTAAAGTATTTAAGCAAATATGACTAGCAAATTAATTAAAAAAAATTTTGCAAATGTATGTTACGTATAAAAATAAAATAATTATAGAGAGTGATATGTATTTAACATTCCTACTATTGCAATGTTTTACATTCATACATCTATAAATTCAATTTGATCTTTGACATCATAAATGAATTATTTTTATAGAACTTTAATCACCTATTTTTTGACATAAGAAAAACATTAATAAATCAACTAAAGAAACATTAAACATTGTTCAAAATTATTATATGCAGTGAGTATTTAGATATTTGTAATGTAAAATGGAATACATTATATATTACACTTACTACATAAAACTTGCATAAATGTTAATAATCTGTAACAAATCATGACTTTATACACTTTTATTTATGTTCAAGCAAAAATATCAAGAATTCATCTGAAAGAGTGCACAATATCACATAATAGTTAGAACGTAGATACTATGACAGGAAATGTGATGGTAATAGCTTGTAACTGAGTTTACGGATAGCATTAATGTTTTACATAGATAAGCTATAGTCGCTGCTCAATTAATATTTAAAGAATTTGTTTTTTCGTGTATCTTCATTGTATCATAGAATAATGTTGTAGTATTACCGATGGTGGGTTATAAATAAGATATTTTACAATAAAGAATACAACAAAGGAAAAGTATCAAGTACATCGAAGATAGTTTATGACTACTGCTCTATTGATGATAATTTAAAGAATTTATTTTTCTATATATCTCTCTGACTGTATATTCCTTACTTCTTTTATACAGGATTGTCCGCGATTGTCTCTGCAAAAATAACATAATTTCGTAATAAAGGTATTATTTCGGAAGAATGTTTTACTTTTCAATTCTCGGGAATATTATTTCACGAGAGGACTGTTGCAAGTCTATTATTATGATAATAACATAGATACTTTATATGAAGAGGGAAGTTGGGCGAAATGTCGTTATCAAATTGAGAGACTATAGACATTAGGAGATTGTTTCCTTGTAACGTCATTCGACTTGTCACACAACGTACAGCGAATATTCGATTAAAACTTGTGAGGTATTCAACGAACTGTTCAAACAAATCAATCAAAATTTTAGTAAGTTTTAATGTATAAAAAAATAGAATATTTCACATAAACATAATAATAGTATCATATAATATTGTTATTATATCATAGTAATCCTGTTGTTATGTTACAGTAATTCCATTGTAATAATAATAAGACTTTTATTTATTTTATTATTATTTTTACATTTTTGTATCTAATTATTAACATACATAAAAGTAATTAATTAGCGAAGTACATTTAGGGAAGTAATCATTTAGGGAAGTACACAATCAAATATCCCTTAATCTAATATTGTAAATACTGTTTACATACATGTAATATGTGAAAAGACAATTAATCTCGATCTACTAATTGCCGCTTATTAGTACATTATCATAATAACCAAAATTTGTAATAAATAAGTGCATATACATTAATCAAAACAGTGATTGATGTTGGGCAAATGGATGTTGAGAAGTGATGGAAAGAAAAGCGAAATGCCTGTCTTGAAATTTACGCTCACAGTTTTAGCGGTCGCAGGATGCTGGCGACCAACATCGTGGACATCGCTGTTTAGACACATAATATATAACGCTTATACAGTGTCAATGATTATAACATTATACACCTTTGCAATGACTCAAATTATGGAGTTGATATTGAGAGCCGACAACGCTGACACAATTGGCGACGCCTTGTTCAACGCTTTGATTTCGCTTCTGGCATGCTACAAGGCAATTGTTATACGGATAAATCACGATAGTATTATAATGTTAATTGATAATCTCGTCGAGAAGCCATTTAAACCGGTGGATCTGAGCGAAAACATGATTCGGGAGAAATTCGATAAGAGAATAACGTAAGTTTCTTTCAGCATTTTATAATTAAATTATATTAAAACTGTTTAAATTATATTACATTTTATATATAAATGATTTGTAGGAATAATACATTATATTATTTAATTCTCGTCTTGATAACTGCCACTTATATGATCTTGCTTTCGATATTCACGAATTTTAAGAATGGAACTTTAATGTACAGAGCATGGTTACCATTCGACAGCTCAAAATCCGCGCTATTTTATTTAGCATACGCTCATCAGATATTATCTCTAATGTTTATCGGACTTATTCATCCCACATGTGACAATTTAATTTGCGGATTATTGCTGCACATCTGCTGTCAAATCGAGATTTTAGAGTATCGTTTGTCGAATATTGCGAATGACCAAGAAAATCTGCGCAATTGTGTACGCCATCACATATATATATTTGAGTAAGTTACATATATATTCGCATACAAATGTGTATTTGAGTTATTTTTCTAACCCTAGAGTATTATTTATATTTCTTTAAGATTAATATATTCTTATTGAAATTTTTCATTTTTTTATCTTCGGTACAAAAAAGTATAGAATATGCGTGTTATCAACATAAACTAATTTTCATTAAAAATAATAGAAACTGTTATAAAGACATTGGAAAGATAAGATATTTTCTATGTTAAAATATTAAATACATAACAATGTAAATTCATTAATTATATTAGATATTCTTAATAAAATCTGTAGATGAATTGAAAATGTTCTCTGTAATTTTAGATACGCGTATATACTAAATGATAAATTTGGCAAAATAATTCCTAGTGAGTTCTTAATGATCACAGTAGTAATGTGCTACAATTTAATTCATATGGCTTTTAGAGCGTCCAATACCGTTTCTTATATACAAGATATTATGGTTATAGCTACTACTCTAGCTCCAATTTTTTATTATTGCTGGTTTGGCAACGAAATCAAGCTTAAGGTAGTTCTAGTAACTATAGTTATAATTTCATAACTATTAATCATAGGCTATATATATATATATATATATACGTTTGCACCGTGCGCTTACGATAGGTATACGATAGGTGTCTTTATTTAACCTATAGGATAAACAAGGACATCTATTGTATAGGCTGCGGCTTAATGGCACGGTATAAACGTACACTAAAAAAAAATAGTCTGGTTAGATTAAATAGTAATTCTAGTGGAAAACGGACGAATCAAAATTTTCTGGTTAAATCAACTAAAATTCTAGTTGAGTAACCTAGAATTCTGGTTGATAGATATAGTTATTCTGGTAAAAATAAGAATTTTAGTAGATTTTATCAAAAATATTATATCAATCAGAATTCCGGTTAGATTCAACTAAAATTCTAATAAATTTAACCCCAGAACATTCTTATTCGTCCATTTTTAACCAGAAATTTTTTTCAATGTAGTCATAATTATGTGGGGGGGAAAAAAAAAAGGGTTGCGAAATTGACATATCTACAAAAAGAAGAAAATAAACACAATGTATATGTACATATATAATATATCAGCTGTATCGTTAGCCGTATTTACAAGCGTATTAAATTATGCGGTTGATAAAACATTCTTCCATACATAAATATATATATATACATATACTTACATATACATCATATATATATTTTATATAAAGAGTAATATTGTATATAATATACTCATATGCAATTTTATTATAACTTTATCTAGAGCCTTCAATTATCAAATAGTATTTATAATATGGAATGGACTATGTTCAGCAATAATATGAAGAAAGGACTATTAATGATTATGAATCGTGCTACAATACCAATTGAATTTACTAGCGCAGACATTATGCCGGTGAATCTTGACTCTTTCGTAAAGGTTTGTATGAGGAACTTATTCTTTCAATGTAATAAACAAATAATTTGCTGAATAAATTTGTCATTAATTATATAAGTGTTTAGGTACTTAAAACGTCATATTCTCTTTTTAATGTAATGATACAGTCGCAGAAACAGTAAAATAGCACGAAATTGAAAATTGTTATTAATAATAAATATATCCTGAATTTATTATATATTATTGAAGTCATCAAACATGACAGTAATTAATTAATTAATGCTAATGGCAAATTTTTGAAAAAAAATGTCATAAAATTATAAAAGTACATTAAATAATAGTTAATATATTAGCAGAGAGAAACGCGTGTACCCGATGGAATGAGCCAAATATAAATAAATAACGGAAAATTATTATTTACAATAAAGATGTACAAATATAACTATTGCAAACGTTTGTGTCTCTATGTTTGTCACGTTTAGTTTCATCTTTTTCTTATGCATAATTGCCTGAATATCTATTCAAACAACAAAAAGTCCAAAATTAAGACATATGTTAATTACATATGTATAACAACATATATTAATTACATATGTAATATATTATATTAATTTTATTACACAAATAATACGCATGTCTAAACACGAGAAATAATAAGATGTTTTATGTCTCGTTTTTAGATATGCGTGTTGTCTGTGTTTAATAATACATACTATTAATAATACAAGGTATATAAATCGATATGTAACAAAGTGCTGTTTGACAATTTAAAAAAAAATAATGTCTTGTAGTAGGATATACTATCCGTGGTATTATCTGTTTCATTAAAATTTTATCTAGGCAAGCCATAGTTCCTGATTCATTAAGTATTACATATATCAAGAATTCTTTCTTGTATAGTAATAAAATATTTTATAATATTACTAATAATATAAAGATTTCATTTATGTTTTCACTCATAACTGCGTATCGTTGTTCTACGAAGTTACGGTATATACAGGGTGTTTCCAAATTAAATGGCAAAACTTCGGGAGCGTGTAGAGGAGTAAAAAACTAAGAAAAAAAGTCCTATAGACATATGCTCGTT
>NW_017255933.1:2126887-2158843 GCF_001594055.1 Mycetomoellerius zeteki
TCTTTTTTCGTGATTTCCTGCGAAACAAAGCAAAAAGGAGCATATGTCTATAGGACTTTTTTTCTTAGTTTTTTACTCCTCTACACGCTCCCGAAGTTTTGCCATTTAATTTGGAAACACCCTGTATATTACACAATTTTATCATAAAGATCAATATTGGGAAAACGAGAAAGTTACTTTTTAAAGGTAATATGTTACCATTACCGTTATTTGCGATAAAAAGTAACTCGTTACCGATTCTAAAAAGAAACGCGTTACCGTTACTTAAAAGTAACAATGAAAAATCGTTACTTTTCGTTACCTTTTTTGTAATTATGCAGAAGACTGGTCTACTCATCAATTTTGATGAAATTAGGGTCATTCGATGCGTTTTTGCACGAAATAAACGAATCTAGCAGAAAAATAAGTGTCGTTCTGTCCGGCGAACCAAGATATTAATGGTTAGGTTGATGACTATCGAGGTAAGGAAATCTGTCAGATTCATTCATTTTGTGCAAAAATGCATCGAATGATCCTAATTTCATCAAAATCAATGAATAAGCCTGTCTTTTGCACAATTAAAATCTTTTTTTATGTTAAAACAGGTTCTTCTAAGACAGAATACTAAGCACATACACGCGCGCACGCACAGGACACAGAGTCAATTTCGTTACTCGTTACTAAAGAAAACGTTGTTGCCTGTTCGTTATTAATAAAAAAAAGTAACGTCGTGTTACAAGTAACGCGTTACTTCCCAACTCTGATAAAGATTATGTATCATCAAATGACATTATATGTAAGAGTTATAGACTGGTATTCACAGTTGATTTTTATATTTAAGACTGTCTTAAATATAGTCTTAAGTCACGAACCAATCAAAGCCGATATCATTTTATTAGATGAATTGATAAAATGTTGCAGTTACGCTAATTACAAATAAGCATACATTAATACCTACGCTTTTCTTTGCATATGTCATCGAAAATTCTCATAAATATCGTTTTAATTGCTACGATAAGTATCGTATATAAAAGCTTAATATCGTAGAAATTATTAAATCACTATTGAACTAACTTTTATAATTCACTTTCTCCCCGATGTTTATATTCTGCTATGAATAGAAATCGAAATATAGTACGTGATGTCACATGTCAAGCACTGGATAGTAACAGTAATAAAAAAAACATTTTTGATAAAAAATACAAGAAACGACGCATGAATATTTCATAGGGACAACTTACATCTGGTGTTCTATATTGATGAACCTTCAAAAGCTACATTGCCTTTTATCTCGTGGAAACGTTATTTACCCCATCGCGTGACAAATATTGTAGCTTACCTATATCTTGACTCATGAAAATAATATTCCGCGCCGCTGCAAAATCGGTATTACGGTAATAATAGAGACACATAAAAAGGGGTGTGGTGAACGGGTACTCTACAATATCATAAAGTAGTGTTGCGAGGCTATAGACGTTCTGGATGTACGTCTTGTAAAATTCGTCTATTGCTATTTGGAGCGTGAATATGATGTAACCATACACTTTTTCACGAACTATTCAAATAGTATTATTTGTCAAGATATTTTTAATGTGATATGCCAAGTGAGAATTGATCAATTTGTAAGTACAGCAAATAATATGAATTTATAAGTTTCATATTAAAAAATGGAATTGTATAATTATATTGTGTTTTATAAATATGGCTTTCATATATTTTATATATCAAAATCTTCTGGTTTATTTAAAAATAACTTATTAGTAGAAATGTTTTTACATGTACAATGTCAATGACATTAAACTCTTAAGTAATTCAATTTTGAAGTCCATTTAAGTGAAGTTAAGCTTTATATTAAATATGTCAGAAAAAAATATTTTATTTTTTATTTTTTATTTTAAATTTATATGATATTGGACGTATAAATAGATATAAATATAGATATAATACTGTGAGTAATTCATGTATAGGCAAAATTAAATTTTAAAAGGTTTGAATGATCGTGCTGCAGTTTACACTTATACTCTGCGCAGTCAGCGGATGCTGGCAGCCGCTTACATGGACGTCGCTATTTAAATATATGATGTATAACAGTTATAGAATATTGTTAATTTGTGTGTTATGTACATTTACAATATCGCAAGTTATGAATATTATACTAAATATTAACAACTTTGGCGAAATAAGTGATAATATATATATGACGTTGACGGTATTCATCGCGACTTATAAAATAACTACAATGTGGATAATCAAGGAACATGTCATAACGATAATCAATGTTCTTACGGAGGAGCCTTTCAAACCGTCGGAATTATGTGAAATAATAATTCGACAAAAATATGACAAAACGATAAAGTAAGTATTATTCTCGAATATTAAATAAGTATATTCATTATCGTCATAATTAGGTAATCAATTTCTAAATAATCAAAATATTTTAATTTTCCATTATTGCGTTGCGTTAGTAAATAAATTATAGCAATATAGAATATACTAGTATTCTCTCTAAATCTGAATTAATGGATAGTCACTACCCAGTGGCATATTTGACACTGATAATCAGTGAAGTTCAATTAAAAAAAAAAAAAAGAATGTTTGAGCGTTATATAACTAAAATACTGATATTTGCACGTCAATTTCAATCTTCCAATACCGTATTCTTTGAATTTAAGCACTAAAACAAGTTAGTTAGGTAACATAATAAAGATTAGCTAGGTTAGGAATCTCACATTTAATTCACTGATTACCAGTGGCATACTTGGCACTGATATCAGTGATTATCCACTGATTCAGATTTGGAGAGTTAATATTTTAAATATCTAAATTATTTCATTTTAAGACAATGTACATACACTATTAAAAATTTCATGGAATTTATTATACTTTTAATATACACAATTTGAACTTAATTTCATGACATTACATTAAATTTAATGTATTTTTCATGAAAATTTATGAAATTTAATGTATTTTTCATGAAAATTTATGAAATTTAATGTATATGTTCATTACATTTAAATAACTACTGTAACTTAATTTTCAGTTAAATCAATCATTACTTTTAATTTCGTTCATAACCACGAGCTTCATTTACATGTAAGGGAAGTTCGTGGTTACATTTCTAACAGTATATAGTGTTTAGCACAATATGATCATTTTCTGAACATAATTATTTAATGCTTCAATTATTACAAGCATTCCTCCAATGCTTATAAATTATCAATATTTCACAAACAACACAGATTTAAACAGTAATATAATTTAAGGAAAATATAGCAATAAAAGTATAATCAAGTAAACTTTTCAAAAACATGGATGTAACAATTTTTCATAGCTAAGTTTTAGAATATTTTCATAAGAAATATATTTTATAGGAAATACGCAATATGGTATTATGGCCTCGTCCAAGTAACAGTTATATGCATAATTTTAAATGCTATCTTTATGGATTTTATTGAAGGAAACTTAACATACAAAGCATGGGTGCCATTCGACTACACATCATCTATTATATTTTTGTTGGTATTTACTCACCAAATGATAGGTATGTCAATCTGTGCGGTTGTAAACGTTGCCTGTGATAGCTTGGTATCCGGACTCCTGCAGGAGATCTGCTGTCAGTTCGAGATTCTGGAATACCGGTTGACGAAAATTTTACATGAAACACATATTCGCGATTGTGTACGTCATCACAATCGTATATATGAGTTAGTTTTTAAAATCACTATGTCATTTCAACAATTTGCAACATAATCATCCTGCACAAAATTGTTTGTTTGTACATGCGTGTTCTCTCGAAATTTTCATTTTAAAATAAGTTTTTTTAATTACATTTAATAATTTCAGAAATTATTAAATCATTTATCTAACAAAGAATTTCATGAGAGATATTTGATGAGATTGATAAATAATTTTAAAGATTTCAGACAGATTAAAATTTTTTATTTAATTGTAGATACGCTCATATAATAAATCGCAGGTTTGCGAAAATAATTGCTCTCCAATTCGCAGTAAGCATGCTAGTGGTGTGTGCTAATTTATATAAATTAGCTGCTATTTCTCTCCTGATGATTAATGGAAGTCTTGTTACACTATTACTGTATACGGCCTGCATGTTATCACAGATCTTCCTCTATTGTTGGTTTGGAAATGAACTCAAATTAAAAGTACATAATTTATCAACATATACATATTATGATTTTATAGTTATATACAGTCTGTTCAATAAGAGCGTACGGTTTCGCACTTCATTAATAGATGACGCACAGATGTTAAGTTTGGTTTTTCCGATTCTCTGAACAGTTCGAAAGAATGCTTTGAGGTCATATGGGTAGTGTGACTTGTTTTGACTGTAACAGAGCAAATAACCACAATGAGTGCTGCGTATGCAAGTCGTTTCGAAGCAGTGTTCCTTTGCACACATCCGAAAGGACCGAAAATGTCGTATGCAGCTGCCGGGCGCTACATGAAAAAGTCAGAAGGATTCGTCAGGGAGTGGGTGAAACGTTACAACGAAACAAAAAATGTCGACGACCTGCCGGAATGTGGCACCCGACGGTCAACGACGAAAAAGGACGACAAAGCTATCATCAAGATATTTGAGAAGAATCCTGGGTGTTCATTACGACGAGCGTAAAATCTTTTATTGAAAAAGGGTATAGATGTGAGTCTTAATATTATTAGACAACGATTGCTTGATTCCGAATACGGTTGGCGATCTACAAAGTTAAAACCTTTTTTAAGCGAAAAACACATCGAAAAACGACTGGAATGGGCAAAGGCTAATATTGACCGTGATTTTGCCAATGTAATCTTTACCGATGAATCATCCTTTTGAGCCTGGATTCCCAGAAGGTATGCGTGGTCAACTCGTCACGATCCCGTTGTTCAACGTACAGTAAAACACCCAGTGAAAGTACACGTATGGGGATGTTTCTGTAAACAGGGATTTGGTACTTTACATCTTTTCACAGACAATCTGAATGCACAGAAAATGAATATATGATTTATCATAAGTGTTTATTGAAGTCTGCTCAAAGATGGTTTAGCTCAGATAATAGTTCATGGGTGCTTCAAGAGGACAATAACCCAAAACACCGAAGTCCTGCGTGTACGGAGTAGAAACGTGAAAATGGCATACTACAATGGATTGGCCTTCCCAGTCGCCTGATGCCAATCCCATCGAAAACGTGTGGGCAATCATGAAGGTGAAACTCAGAGAAAAGAAGGTTTTTTTAATTTAAAGCAGCTCGTTCGTCATATACGGGAAATCTGGAGAAATCTTCCTGCGGCAATGGCTGAAAATCTCGTGGAAAGCATGCCCCGATGCTGCCAGGCGATACTCGATAACAAAGGAGATTGGACAATTTACTAAGTAAACGCATTTTAGTTTATTGAATTTAATAATAGATCCAAATAAAATTTTTAACAATTCTGTGTTTTTTTTAGGAGAAACAGCCCGTACGTTCTTGTTGAACAGATTGTATATAAAAAAATAAATTATTTTTTATTTTTTGTATCCTTTTTCTTTTATAACTACTACAATTTTAGAGTATAAACATAAAAAATTGTCAAAATAAAAAAACATTACACAATACATGATTCATCATTTTTAATAATACGCAATACTTGAAACGTTTACTTACAGAGTACCGGAGTAACAAACAGGATATACAATATGAAGTGGCAGGAGCTTGATAACAAGAGTACAAAATCTCTCCTGTTAATCATGAGACGTTCGATGATTCCCATTGAATTTAATAGCGTGGTTGTTATTACATTAAATCTTGACTCGTTTGTAGCTGTTAGTATTGATAAAACCAGTTGATAATAAAAATACGTTTAATTTCTTTTATAAATGTTTTAAATAGTATGAAGTGCATTAAAAATTTTTTTACAGTTACTTAAATCATCGTATTCGGCTTACAATATATTAAAACGCGCTCAATAAGGTTGATAAACGGAAATTGTTTTCATTCATATTCCAAGAATCGACATACAAGGTATGTTAAAGATAAATTATACACATATTAGTTAATATCAACGATATGTTTATATCAATGATATAAACATATTGATATTATCTAAATTACACAGGTCAACAAGGTTTTGTTGTTGGGAAGCTGTGGGTCATTTCCGACGTAATTTTCTGCGTAGAATCCGAATCTGAAATCAGAATTGGCCTATCACGTCAGGATTTTGAGATATTTGAGGATATATACTCGAAAAATGCGTTTTTTTGCTATTTTCGAAATTATGATCATTAGAGTTTTCCACGTATAGTGAAGAAAGAAAAACCGATATTTGTCAATAAACAAACAACTTATTATTTTTTTTATACACACCTGCAAAATATCCTTTTTTATGCATTCAGGTGCTTCGTTTATCGAGCGAATTTCGAGCATCCTAAAACTTTCAGCGAGAAAGTTGTTCATTCGGATATGAACAAATGTTCTGGAAAGTTTCATTTTCATTGCATTAATAAGTTTAAAACTAATGATTTGTTTAAAGTTGGTAGACGCCTTGCACTCAGAGCCGCAGCGCACAAGACGCGCTGTCCGTTATTCAAGGTCCTAATATATAAACAGTCACAATTGTGACTGTTTGCTGTCTTAACAATGGCCCCGCGTAAGTGTTTAAATGATCCTAACAGTTTTTGTTATATTTGTGGTCGTTTCACGTTTGTTAAGAACAGGAACGAAAAAGACGGGAAAAACGGTTACGCAAGTGGGTTAAAATGCCCGTAACTTGGCGAAAAAAAATCGTAGGTAGTCGATCAATATCTCATTTTGAAGGGTAAGAATATTACTAAATGATGCAAATAGCACAAAAGACCCAAAAAATTGGTTGCGTCCTGTACATAACCTCTAAAGTAGCATAAAAACGCATTTTTCGAGTATATATCCCCTAATAACACAATATATGAAATGTTTGTGGAAGATTTTATATACGTATTTTATTTTTAGTGTGTAAGAAAAAATATTAAAATGTACTTACAATGACAAACAAAATTAAAATAATATTGAAGGAATTTATATTAATATTATAGTAAAAATACATATTATATTCAAATGAATAATGTTATGAACTTTTCCGCTATTTTTATTATTCAATTTCTATTATTTCTCTTTGGATTATAAATATTTATTTAGGCTACATTACTGTTGATTGATGTTTTGTTGTAATAAATAATATTGCCACTGAAAATGCTTGCAAATAAATATATTATAATAAAAACATTTTATTATAACTACTGTGAATAACTACTAACACCTTCAGTTTTTTCAACGTTAAAAAATTAAAGCTGTTTCCCTACTCGTATATCCTATAGAAGATCTCTCTAGATAAATGCTGTTTGAAATAATTGATAAACCATAGGATATACAAAGAAAGCATAAATATACTTTATTGATAATTTTTTATATAAAATCTGATAATATACAAAAAAGTTTCATTTTCTAAATTTTTTAAGTTTATATTAAAATTATCTCTTTTTTTTTATGGTGCACTGTATTTCCAATTTAGTACTATAAAAGCACAAAAAAGACAAATTCAATAGTCTCTTCGAATTGACTCTGAATATGCTTCAATTTAATTCAAATGGTTTTTAAATCATTCAATACTGTTTCTTATATACAAGGCATTGTAGCTTCTATTCTGGCATCAATTTATCAATATATAGTCTTACAAATGCATTCCTCGAATGTATTATTCCGTCGTTTGATTACATTGCGTGAATAGAAGTCAATACTGGATGATACATCATATTCTAGACGCTAACGATAATAAACAAAATACTTTGTTTATCAATAAATAGCATATATCAAGATATTATGAAGATTACTTGTATTGATTGTAGAGTAAAGTTAATTCTCCCGTTTCTTCTGTATATATTATTGCTTTACTCTCTCTCTGTCTCTCTTTCTCTCTAAATGTAGAAATGAAAGTAGTACATTTTCTACAATAAAAATTGCACATAGACGTAATTCTGTCAACTACCTTACATAAATATTACACTACAGACAATTACAAGTTCGATATTATTCTCGACAAACTCAATTACATATATTACGAAGATATAGATATCAACCTTCAGTAGAGAATTCTCCTATCTGCATGGGTTACTGTAGCCCGCGCGGTCCGGAATTTTCATAGTTTAGATATTTGAACACGCTTTGTGTAGTAACGCTGAGGCTTGGAGGAAAAACTTGTGTATTATCTCCATAATTCCCTTGCTTGGCGCCTTTGTACGCCATTGGTTACGGAACTGCGGGGGTTGGTTAATACGTATGCTGATTATATTAACCTAGTGTAGGAAAATTGTAAGGAAATCCAAATTTACAATAAAGTTAAAATGTAAGTAAGAGTGATTAACTCTGGATTATTTGTGTCATAAAAAATGTTTTAAGTCAATTTTATTGTACTTTTAATGTCAAAGAGAGGAATTTAATTATTCAATCAGCACAGAATATGTAAAAACATTTTTTAAACATTTATTTTAAATATTTTTTAAATATTGTACGTTGATTGAGTAATATTAAAATTATTATTGTAATTATTGCAAATTGTTAATATTTACAAGAGAAGAAAAATTTTTTCTCATTTATTTAACGATAGGAGCATTTTTTTCATTTGTTTTAAAAATATTATTCAAAAATAAAAATTTAAAGATTGTCGAGCATATGATTAGTTTTAATAAAACTGAAAGATCGCTCATTTCCACTCTCTAAAAAAAATATCTTTTTTAGAACGGATCTGAAAATCGCCTGTAGTTTCTTAAAGTTCAACTCACATACAGTTATTGATTTATCACTGATAAAACCTTTTCTCGTTAATTTTTTTTTATTAAACAATGAGATTTTGAAAAAGATCTGTTTTAATCTTTTTGGATGACTTTCTCATTACGAAAAATTTTTTTTCATTCTTTAAATAATCGACTTAAAAAAAGTATTAATTAAAATCTATGCATTTTAGAACCCGAGATACAAGGAAAAGAAAACGCCGGATTAAAAATACTCGAATATGTATAGATACGGATTCGCAGGAAGTATAGGTACTGAGGATTAAATGTATAGGGAAGAAACGAGAAAATATCGTACCAAAGAATTGTGTCCCGTTTTTAGACATTTCTTAGTGCACTCTCTTCAAATCATATTAAATTTCGTTTTACGCTATAGTAATTTTGTCAGATTATTATTTTGAAACCAATTAAAATTGCTAAAGAAATTCTATAATCATTTAGTCAGTACAATAGTTAGTAAAACACGTTGTAAACGGATACAGATGTATGTATCTTTCTTTTAATGACAAATAAAAATTTATAATGCATGTTCTGAAATTAACACGTACAATTTGTATGATCACTGGATGCTTCCGACCGCAATCGTGGACGTCTTTGTTTAAACGGATAATTTACGACATCTACAGATTATACGTAATTAGCATTATATGTACTTTCACATTCTCGCAAATAATGGACATTGTCATGAATGTTGATAATCCTAACGACTTCACTAATAATTTGAATATGATGTTAAATATGTCGGCTTCGTGTTATAAGTTTTATATCGTCTCTTCAAGTTATAAAAACATCGTTGCATTGATTAATTATCTTACTGAAGAACCATTTAAACCGTTAGATTTGGGTGAAATAAAAATTCGACGACAATATGATAAAATAATACGGTAAATATATTTTAAGAATACATTAAAATAAAAACTATATTAAAATAAAGCCTAATTACTAATATTACTATCACAACGTAATTAATACTCCGTGATAAAGAATAAAAATGAAATCATTCTTAAATACTTTATATAGAAACTTATGTGTACTAAAAACAACATAGATGTAACAACCTCTTCAGTTGCTTTCTAGAAACAATACTTTGCGGTACGCGATCATGATTCTGACAGCATGGACATTTATGACTTTGATGTCGTTGCTCACGAACTTCAGACACAGGAAGTTAACATACAGAGGATGGATACCGTACGATTATTCATCTTATATAAAATTTTGTCTTACATATAGTCAACAATTATTAAGCACGTTCCACGGTGCTTCCATAAATATTGCTGGCGATACTCTCCTGTGCGGGCTTTTAATGCACATATGCTGTCAGATTGAGATCTTGGAATATCGTCTAAAAAAACATTTGTGTGATCAATTTAGTCTGGGCTATTGCATACGCCACCACAACCGAATTTTTGAGTTAGTATCAAACACACATATTAATGATGGAAAGTTATATATTTATTTTATTCAATGTTACTTTTATGTGTTAGTTATTTGAACAAAATTGTGATAGAAGTATTATATTTTTTGTATCATTTTTATTTATTGCAAAGAAAAAAATATTATAGTTCTTATGTTATTCATCTAAAATAATTAAATAAGTTATAAATTTTTTAAATGTATAACCTACTTTGATAATCAACTTATTATTACTGATTTTAGATATTTACCCGTTATCGTACTTATTGCAGATATTTTTTACTAATATTTAAATTAATATTTTATTAATATCTCATTTGGTTCATTTTACATATATTTTATAATTTTTCATAATTTCCTATTGCGACAATCCATTTAAAAAACAGTTATAGCGGTCAAGTTTTATTAATTTAGAATATAATAATATCACAATACTTTAAAAATGAACTTGATTGCAGATTTGCGCAGATGGTGAATACAAGATTTACACAAATAATTGGATTTCAGTTTATGGCAAGTACAATGGTAACATGTTTTAATTTGTATCAACTGACTAAGTCAACTTTGAATGTAGATCATTTTGCGCTGATAATGTACACGTGTGCCACGCTAATACAAATTTTTGTTTATTGTTGGTTTGGAAACAAAGTCAAATTAAAGGTATCTTTATAATAAAACATGTTGTTGAATATTACAAATAATATATTAAACATTTTCTTCTGTAGAGTTTGCATTTAACAGACAGTATTTTTCAAATGGAGTGGCCAGTTGTAGAAAATAGTGTTAAAAAAGACATCTTAATAATTATGAAGCGTGCAATGATACCGATTGAAATTACTACTATACATATTCTGATTATAAATTTGGATTCCTTCGTAGCGGTCAGTGTAAAAATTTATTTTAATGCGTTAATCTTAAAATAATTAAAATAGTAAAGATATATTAAATAAAATTGTATTGTTGTTTATTTAATTACATTTAGTTTAAATAGTAAAAATTATTCCTATAATTATAGTAGGGTAGCGCGGGGCTATTTGAGTATAGAGGCAAGTTGGTCAAATACAAATATCTAAATAACCAAAATATATGTATATAGATATGTCTATGCTTGCGTAATGTAGCACAAAGACAGAGATTACTGTACCTTAATACAATAATCTGTGTCTGGCTGTCAACAGCCATATACGTGCGCTTTTTCGTTTTTGTATATCAAAAGTAAAATTATTAGGTGAGTATTCTTTTTGGTCTACATGGTAATTAAAGCGATTGATTATAACCAAATGTGTTTTTTGGATATAAGTTATTATCGTATTTTTTAACTTTAATGTTTAAGTTGCTATTTTAGTGACAGTTTTTCAGTTATAAAAAGTATTTCAGTCAACACCGATATGGGATTTATTGGGCCAGTATCTCATAACTAACTTTATAAACTCAGCTGCTTAAATAAAATCTGTCTTTATCAATGCTTTTTATTCCATGTTAACGATTGACGAAACATATATTTTACGTTTAATTATTATTATAAGATTTTAGTTTTTCTAATTTTGTTAATTAAAGAATTTAAAAAGAAAGAATATTACAAATTATTATATTTAAGATGCAAATAATAAAAATTTGATTACTTTACAAATAATCCTTTCATGTTTTTAATAATATATAACCTCATTAAACGATTATCTTCACGGCTCAACTTATTATTCGAGGATGCTCAACATGTCCCATAGATGGAGCATATTGGTCCTCTTTGTATCCTTGTAATTAACGTAATTGTTTTTCTTATTTACGAGCTATATTAAGGATTTATAAGTACTTAATTATTGAGCCAGATGTGTGTGTGTGTGTGTGTGTGTGTGTGTGTGTGAACATGCAATGTTTTAAAGCATTTACCATTAACTATCGTAATTGTGTGAAGATTTATAATAATTTAAAGAAAAAATGTCACAGCTAGCCCCGCTCTATTTTACTTATAAAATTTCGTAAATTTTTGTATATAAATAATTGCATTGGCGAATTTATAAGTATAAACATTTTTATAATAGTCTGAAGTATTTTTATCATTTTAGTTGCTTAAAACATCATACTCTGTTTATAATCTATTGGTACGAATCCAAGAATAGTAAAAGTGCAGAAGTAGAGGATTTTCGGAATACCACTTCGTTTTGTTGAAATAACTCAATAGATATTCATGTACCATTAGTACTTTTGATATAAATTTGTTAGTCATAGAATGGTATCAATTATAGGTAAAAGTTTTTCGAGAATATAAAACGTAATTTACAAAAAATTGAAGATAAAGGAAGGTCGTGATTATGGAATAAAAGGGGAATATGAAACAGTAATACTATTAATAGCATAGATTATAACTTTATGCATCTGATACATACATACATTTTGATACCAAATTTAGTTTAACTGTTGTATCATTTGGAAACCTCAAGGTTAAATTACCTCCAAATTAAATTACAAATTTAATATCAATATACTTTTCAAAATTTAGTAAACAGTACACACTTGTAAAACTGTTTACACTTGTATCTACAAAACTGAACAGTGCAGTAAACATCAATGACCATTGGCCACTATATAATACTTAAGCAAACTGTGAAGAAGTAATTTTGACAGTCGTCAAATATACAGCTCAAACTATACAAAATATTGTGTTATTCTATAACCGCCCATCAATTCCATAACCGCCTCCTTTCTTTTATAAAAGAGTAAACTTAATTTAATATATAAACATATAATTGTAACAAAATTATAATAAGATAATTATTGTGAAATGATGATATCAATGTTAAATATTTATTGTTTGTAACTGTAATTTAAAAAAAATATATGAATATGTATATTTATCACTTTCATTTTCAGTATACTTTTATGTACCAAAGGACATACAAGATACAAAATCTGTGTTCGATATAAGCGATGACTCTATTACACAATATAATATTCTTTTTTTATTTTAATATAATAAATAAATCTTATTACTTACGCGCGCCGTGCGATCGGTGGATTGTACATTCGGCAACAGTAAGCCGGCCGGACGCTTTTATTCGCTTATATTTAAACGTTAATATCTCTTTAACTAGTCATCAAATGACATTATATGTAAGAGTTATAGGCTGATATTCACAGTTGATTCTTATATTTAAGACTGTCTTAAATATAGTCTTAAGTCCCAAACCAATCAAAGCCGATATCATTTTATTAGATGAATTGATAAAATGTTGCAGTTACGCTAATTACAAATAAGCATACATTAATACCTACGCTTTTCTTTGCATATGTCATCGAAAATTCTCATAAATATCGTTTTAATTGCTACGATAAGTATCGTATATAAAAGGCTTAATATCGTAGAAATTATTAAATCACTATTGAACTAACTTTTATAATTCACTTTCTCCCCGATGTTTATATTCTGCTATGAATAGAAATCGAAATATAGTACGTGATGTCACATGTCAAGCACTGGATAGTAACAGTAATAAAAAAAACATTTTTGATAAAAAATACAAGAAACGACGCATGAATATTTCATAGGGACAACTTACATCTGGTGTTCTATATTGATGAACCTTCAAAAGCTACATTGCCTTTTATCTCGTGGAAACGTTATTTACCCCATCGCGTGACAAATATTGTAGCTTACCTATATCTTGACTCATGAAAATAATATTCCGCGCCGCTGCAAAATCGGTATTACGGTAATAATAGAGACACATAAAAAGGGGTGTGGTGAACGGGTACTCTACAATATCATAAAGTAGTGTTGCGAGGCTATAGACGTTCTGGATGTACGTCTTGTAAAATTCGTCTATTGCTATTTGGAGCGTGAATATGATGTAACCATACACTTTTTCACGAACTATTCAAATAGTATTATTTGTCAAGATATTTTTAATGTGATATGCCAAGTGAGAATTGATCAATTTGTAAGTACAGCAAATAATATGAATTTATAAGTTTCATATTAAAAAATGGAATTGTATAATTATATTGTGTTTTATAAATATGGCTTTCATATATTTTATATATCAAAATCTTCTGGTTTATTTAAAAATAACTTATTAGTAGAAATGTTTTTACATGTACAATGTCAATGACATTAAACTCTTAAGTAATTCAATTTTGAAGTCCATTTAAGTGAAGTTAAGCTTTATATTAAATATGTCAGAAAAAAATATTTTATTTTTTATTTTTTATTTTAAATTTATATGATATTGGACGTATAAATAGATATAAATATAGATATAATACTGTGAGTAATTCATGTATAGGCAAAATTAAATTTTAAAAGGTTTGAATGATCGTGCTGCAGTTTACACTTATACTCTGCGCAGTCAGCGGATGCTGGCAGCCGCTTACATGGACGTCGCTATTTAAATATATGATGTATAACAGTTATAGAATATTGTTAATTTGTGTGTTATGTACATTTACAATATCGCAAGTTATGAATATTATACTAAATATTAACAACTTTGGCGAAATAAGTGATAATATATATATGACGTTGACGGTATTCATCGCGACTTATAAAATAACTACAATGTGGATAATCAAGGAACATGTCATAACGATAATCAATGTTATTACGGAGGAGCCTTTCAAACCGTCGGAATTATGCGAAGTAATAATTCGACAAAAACATGACAAAACGATAAAGTAAGTATTATTCTCGAATATTATACAAGTAAATTCATCATCGTCTTAATTTAGTAATCAATTTCTAAATAATCAAAATATTTTAATTTTCCATTATTGCATTGCGTTAGTAAATACGTTATAGTAATATGGAATATATAAATATTTTATCTAAATTATTTATTTTTAAGACAATGTACATACACTATTAAAAATTTCATGTAATTTTTATACTTTTAATATACACAATTTGGACTTAATTTCATGACGTTACATTAAATTTAATGTATTTATAATTTATTATTTATAACTGAAAAGTATATGTATATGTATTTGTGTATATGTATATGAAATTTTATGTGTTTTTCATGAAAATTTATTAAATTTAATATACACGTTCATTACATTTAAATAACTACTGTAACTTAATTTTCAGTTATATCAATCATTACTCTTAATTTGGTTCATAACCACGAGCTTCATTTACATGTAAGGGAAGTCCGTGGTCACATTTCTAATAGTGTATATAGTGTTTAGCACAATATGATCATATTCTGAACATAATTAATTAATGCTTCAATTATTACAAGCATTCCTCCAATGCTTATAAATCATCAATATCCCACAAACAATACAGATGTAAACAGTAATATAATTTAAAACAGTAATATAAGGAAAATGTAGCAATAAGAATATAATCAAGTAAACTTTTCAAAAACAAATGGATGTTACAATTTTTAAGCTAAGTCTTAGAACATTTTCATAAGAAATACATTTTATAGGAAATACGCAGTATGGTGTTATGGCCTCATCCAAGTAACAGTCATATGCATAATTTTAAATGCTATCTTTATGGATTTTATTGAAGGAAACTTAACATACAAAGCATGGGTGCCATTCGACTACACATCATCTATTATATTTTTGTTGGTATTTACTCACCAAATGATAGGTATGTCAATCTGTGCGGCTGTAAACCTTGCCTGTGATTGCTTGTTATCCGGACTCCTGCAGGAGATCTGCTGTCAGTTCGAGATTCTGGAATACCGGTTGACGAAAATTTTACATGAAAAACATATTCTTCGCGATTGTGTACGTCACCACAATCGTATATATGAGTTAGTTTCTAAAACCACTCTGTTATTTCAAAAATTTGCAATGTAATCACTTTGCACAAAATTGTATGTTTGTACATGCGTGTTCTTCCGAAATTTTCATTTTAAAATAATTCAGAAATTATTAAATCGTTTATCTAACAAAGAATGTCATGAGAGATATTTGATGAGATTGATAAATAATTTTAAAGGTTTCAGACACATTAAAATTTTTCATTTAATCGTAGATACGCTCATATAATAAATCGCAGGTTTGCGAAAATAATTGCTCTCCAATTCGCAGTAAGCATGCTAGTGGTGTGTGCTAATTTATATAAATTAGCTGCTATTTCTCTCCTGATGATGAATGGAAGTCTTGTTACACTGTTACTGTATACGGCCTGCATGTTATCACAGATCTTCCTCTATTGTTGGTTTGGAAATGAACTCAAATTAAAAGTACATAATTTATCAACATATATTATGATTTTATAGTTATATATATAAAAAAATAAATTATTTTTTATTCTTTTGTATTCTTTTTCTTTTATAACTATTAGAATTTTAGAGTATAAAGATTAAAAATTGTCAAAAAATAAAAGAAATATTAATACATAATACATGATTCATTATTTTTAATAATACGCAATATTTGAAACGTTTACTTACAGAGTACCGGAGTAGCAAACAGCATATATAATATGAAGTGGCAGGAGCTGGATAACGAAAGTACAAAATCTCTCCTGTTAATCATGAGACGTTCGATGATTCCCATTGAATTTAATAGCGTGATTGTCATTACATTAAATCTTGACTCGTTTGTAGCTGTCAGTATTAGTTGATAATAAAAATACGTTTAATTTTTTTTATAAATGTTTTAAATAATATAGAGTGCATTAAAAATTTTTTTACAGTTACTTAAAGCATCGTATTCGGCTTACAATATATTAAAACGCGCTCAGTAAGGTTGATAAACGGAAATTGTTTTCGTTCATATTCCACGAATCGACGTACAAGGTATGTTAAAGATAAATTATATACATATTAGTTAATATCAACGATATGTTTATATCAATGATATAAACATATCATTGATATTATTTAAATTATTTTTACACAATATATGAAGTGTTTGCGGAAGACTTTATACACGTATTTTATTTGTAGTGTGTAAGAAAAAATATTAAAATGTACTTACAATGACAAACAAAATTAAAATAACATTTCAAGGAATTTATATTAATAGTAAAAATACATATTATATCCAAATGAATAATGTTATGAACTTTTCCGCTATTTTTATTACGCAATTTCTATTATTTCTCTTTGGATTATAAATATTCATTTAGGTTACATTACTGTTGATTGATATTTTATTGTAATAAATAATATTGTCACTGAAAATGCTTGCAAATAAATATATTATAATAAAAATATTTTATAATTACTGTTAATAACTACTAACATCTTCAGTTTTTTCAACATTAAAAAGTTAAAGCTGTTTCTCTACTCGTATATTCCATAGAAGATCTATCTAGATAAATGCTGTTTGAAATAACTGATAACCATAGAATATACAAAGAAAGCATAAATACATTTTCTTTATAATTTTTTATTTAAAATCTGAAAAAATATACAAAAGATATTTCATTTTCTAAATTTTTTAAGTTTATATTAAAGTTATCTCTTTTTTTTTAATGGTGCACTATATTTTCAATTTAGTACTATAAAAGCACAAAAAAGACAAATTCAATAGTCTCTTCGAATTGACTCTGAATATGCTTCAATTTAATTCAAATGGTTTTTAAAAATCATTCAATACTGTTTCTTATATATAGTACAAGGCATTGTAGCTTCTATTCTGGCATTAATTTATCAATATATAGTCTTACAAATGCGTTCCTCGAATGTATTATTCCGTCGGTCTTTGATTTCGACTTTTGGCCCACTCTGTATATCTATAATATATAGATTTATCATAATTTTATCTAAGAGTTCTTCAAAATTATCGGTCTTTATGACATAGACTGAATGATGTTTAACAATAATGTAAAGAAAAGGATCATTAAGAAAATCTTAGTGATTATCATTCGTTTACAATACCAATCAAATTTATTGGCGCAGACATTTTGCTAGTAAATCTCAGCACTTTCGTAACGATTTGTATGAGAAACTTATTTTTTCTGTATAGTAAATAAACAATTCATTAAGTTTGATATTAATTCTACGTTTAGATTCTTAAAACATCATATTCGATTTTTAATGTATTGATGTGTTCGCAGAAATAGTGACATAGAACAAGATTAAAAAGTGTTATTAACAATAAATATATATTAAATTTATATTATTGACACATCGCTAGTGATAGCAATTAGATAATTAAGGTCAATAACAAATTTTCAAGATCAAATATTATAAAATTGTCAAGAAATATTAAATAATAGTTAATTATATTAGTAGAAGAATGTGTGCACGCGCGATAGAATAAATCAAAATATAGGTAATTTTCAAAAATGTTTATCTATAATATAAAAGTATATAAATATAACCTTACTTATTTTCTATTGTTTCTTTTGCCATAAATATAATATAAATAGAACAAAATGCGAACTGGTCTTTGTGCCAACAAGCCTCGAAACCCCTGCAATTTATGCAATGTTTTATTTTTGTATTTTCCTTGATGTTATATATATATACCATGATGGTATACATATAATTGAATGAATTGATAATTAAGATGTCGTTACAATTAATGTTAAGCATGTATTAACATTCACACTTTTTGCACATTGAAAATTTTCGTACAATATTGTTTTAATTGTTGCTATAACTATCAACATATTATAAAAAGAGTTTTCGTAGAAGATATTACGTCACTGTTAAATTAGCTTCTATAATTCACTGCTTCTCCGACATTTATGTTTCACTGGCCATCACAAATAAAAATCGATATGTAAAATATAATGACATGTGAAGCACGTGATAACATGTGAAGCACTGACTAGTGACAGTAATAAAGAAGTATTTTTTTATCAATGTACATACAATAAGTGACGCATGCATACTTCATAGCAGCAACTTATACTTGATATTTTATATTGATGAATTTTCGAAGTAAATCTACATCTCTACTTTGCCTTCTACCTCA
This sequence comes from Mycetomoellerius zeteki, assembly GCF_001594055.1. Taxonomy (NCBI): domain Eukaryota; kingdom Metazoa; phylum Arthropoda; class Insecta; order Hymenoptera; family Formicidae; genus Mycetomoellerius; species Mycetomoellerius zeteki. The sequence continues at coordinate 2,145,972 of NW_017255933.1, forward strand.
TGGAAATGTTATTTATAAAATTTATTCCATCACATGAAAGAATTGTAGTTTATCTATATGTTGTCTCATGGAAATACGTAATATTCCGCACCGTTGCAAGATCGGTATTACGATAATAATAGAGACAGATAAAAAAGGTTTGACGCACGATCAGTATTGTGTATTGTCAGAGAACATAAGTGTCGCGAGGCTATAGACATTCCGGGTGTATCTCGCTCTCTCGTACAATTTATTCATTCTATTTGACACGTGAATATGATTTAGTTATATAATTTTTTCCATTAATTTTTCCACAATTAAATAATATCAATTACTTTTTAAGATATTTATAATAATACTTTTAATGTGATGTTAAGTAATTGATTGTGAGAATTAATCACTTTGTAAGTATAACAAATATTGTAAATTTATACTTTAAAAAATGGAATTGTGGAATTATATATTATGTTTATTTTTAAATTATGGTCTTCTTAGATTTTTATAATAAAATCATTCGATTTATTTAGAAATATTAAAAGAAATTTTTTTACTTAATGTCTTACATTACACGTTTAAATTAAGAGTAGAGGACAAATCAGAAGGAAAAAAATGCCAATTTCTTTCATGAATTTTTTTACGAAAACTGTTTACCTACTTTAAAACAGAGTTTTGGTCAATATCCTATATATTTGTGAGTTGTGCCAGCGCTCTTTGTTAATATTTTTAATTAAAAGTTTTACGCTGATGTACGTGTATTGGTTAAAATCCTGTTTGAAATTAACTGTTTAAAATTAACAGTTTTCACAAAAAAAATTCGGAAAAAATAGGTTTATCTATTTGATCTTTCTGAGTGTATACCTTTCTTTTAAGTAATTCAATTTTGAAGTCTATTTAAGTGAAGTTAAACTTTATATTTAAAAAATGTCAAGAAAAAAAATTTTATTTGATATATATGTATACAGAAAGTGTTACACACACACACACACACACACACACACACGCGCGCGCGCGCGCGCGCGTGCGCGCGTACTATATGTACATACGTTTATATAACACTTTCTTTTTTAATCTTATACTTCTTTTTATTTTACATGTATAATATTGAAATTATGAGTAGACATAACACTGTTATAGTAATTAATGTGTAGGCAAGATTAAATTAAAAAAAATTCCAATGGCCGTGCTGCAGTTTACACTTGTACTTTGTGCGGTCTGCGGATGCTGGCAACCGCTTACATGGATATCGCAGTCAAAATATATAATGTATAACAGTTATAGAATATTGCTGATTTGCATAACAAGTGCATTTACAATATCGCAAATTATGAACATTGTACTAAATATTAACAACTTTGATGAAATAAGCGATAATATATATATGACGTTAACGATATTCGTCGCGACTTATAAAATAGTTACTATGTGGATAATTAAAGAACATGTCGTAATGATAGTCAATGTTCTTACGGAGGAACCTTTTAAACCATCGGAATCATGCGAAGTAATAATTCGACAAAAATATGATAAAACAATAAGGTAAGTATTATTTTTGAATTATACAAGCATAAATTGCAACAGTCATAATTCAATAATCAAGTTTATGTTATAATTAATAATAATTTCTGAATAATCAGAATGTTTTAGCTCCATCAATGCATTATAACAATACTTCAGAATGTAACCATATTTATATACTTTATTTAATTAACACAATTATAATACAATGTACATAGTATGGGAGACTTGCTGAATGCGTATTGATATGTAATATAAGTAACATTTAGTAACAAAAGTATGGAATAAATGAGAAATTAAAGTAATTATTGCATAATGAGGTCGACCTCACAGATTTCAATGATTTTGACATGTTAAAAATAAGGAGTCATGGCCCTGAGTGACCTCCAACAAGTTTTGAACATCCCTCGTTAAAAATTAATAACAAAATAAGTTACATAAATGGAACACAATTTTTGCAATTTCGTAAAGACTTGTCATGCAAAGCGAGGTCCACTCCACGCTTTCCCTGTCTAGAAGGGTCCGACTTTTCACATAAAGCAGGATCCACCTCACAGTCCCATGCATATTGAAATATGCATCGTATGTTTCAAAACGACATAACAAATTAATATGTTAAAAATTTAAATATGTAATAATAAACAATGCAATTTTTAACAAACAAGCTGCAATTTTTAATGTTCATTTGCATATATAAATCAGTATTAAATGGAACATATTATATAATAAAAAATTGCTTCAAGTAGTATACATTCGGCGACTCTCCCTTATATTATTTATATCCATATATTATGTTTAACATAATTTGATCATTTTCCGAATATAATTATTTTAATGCTCCATTACAAGCAGTCTTCCGAATTATATTAATATTATTATATTATTTATTTCATGTTCGTAAGATATTGATAATTTAGAAGCAGAATGCTTCTAATTTATCAATGTGTCACAAACTTAAATATAAATAGTAATATATATATATATGTAATTCGAAAAAATATAACAATGTGAGTAATATATAAGTAAACGCTTCGAGAACAAATGGACATAACAATTTTTCGTAGCCGTCAGAATATTTTCATAAAAAATATATTTTATAGGAAATACGCATTGTGGTATTATAGCCTTGTGCAAGCAACGGTCATATGTATAATTTTAAATGCTATCTTCATGGATTTTATGAAAGGAAATTTGACATTCAAAGCATGGATACCATTTGACTACACATCACCAATTATATTTTTTTTCGTATTCACTCACCAAATAATAGGTATGTCAATCTGTGCGACTGTAAACGTTGCCTGTGATAGCCTGATATCCGGATTCTTGCAAGAGATTTGCTGTCAGCTTGAGATTCTGGAATATCGGTTGACGAAAATTTCATATGACCAACATATTCTCTATAACTGCATTCGTCACCACGACCGTATATATGAGTTAGTTTTTAAAATAATTTTGTTATTTTTAAAATATTTGAAATATAATCATTACACGCAAAAGTGTCTATTTGTACGTTCTCTTCTGCGAAATTCTCATCTCAAAGTAGTTCGAAAATTATTAAACTGTTTATTTCATAAAAAGTGTTATGAAAGATGTTCGATGAGATTGATGGCTTTAAAGTTACATATAGACTAAAATTCTTTTTCTTTCTTTATTTAATGTTAGATACGCGCATATAATAAATCACATGTTTGCGAAGATAATTGCTCTCCAGTTCGCAGTAAGCATGTTAGTGGTGTGTGCTAATTTATACAAATTGGCTTCTATTTCTATCGTAATGAACAATGGAAGCCTTGTTACACTGATAATGTACACGGCCTGCATGTTATCACAGATCTTCCTCTATTGTTGGTTTGGAAATGAACTTAAATTAAAAGTATATAATTTATATAAGTACACATATGATCCTACATATAGATATAAAAAATAAATTATATTTCTCGTTTATCACTATTAGAACTTTAAAGAAATAAATATAAAAAAATTGAAAAAAGAAAAAGAAATATTATTACGCAACACGTGATATATCTTTTTTAATGAGCAATATTTACATATAGAGCATTGGAGTAGCAAACAGCATATATAACATGAAGTGGCCTGATAACAAGAACAAAAAAGCCCTGCTACTAATCATGAGACGCTCAATGATTCCTATTGAATTTAATAGCGCGGTTATTATCACATTGAATCTTGATTCATTTGTGTCTGTCAGTATTAGTTGATAAAAATGAATTTATATTTTATTATAAACGCTTCAAGTAATATTAAATACTTAAATCTTTTTACAGTTACTGAAATCATCGTATTCAGCTTACAATCTATTGAAGCACTCTCTACAAGATTAATCGGCATTGTTATCGTTTATACTTCATAAAGTGATGTACAAGGTATGTTAAAAAATCAGTTAAAAATAAATATATTAACATATTGTTGATATATAAATTATTAGGTTATTTTTAAAGAATATATCAAATTTTTGCGGAAAACTTATATTAGCATGTAATTTGATTTGTCGTATAAGAAAAGATAATAATATATGTGCTTAGGACGAGAAACAAAATTAAAATGATATTATTGGACAAGAAATTTATATTAACAATAGATATATTCAAATTATAAACATTGTTATAAGAATTACAAACTTTTGTGATATTTCTATTATTCAATTTCTATTATTCCTTCTTGGACTACAAATATTTATAGTCTGCATTAAAATTGTTTATTGATGCTTTATTATAATAAATAATATTGTAGCTAAAAATAATATGAGTGCAAGTAAATACATTATAATAGAAAAATTTATTCTAAGAATTAAAGATATTTTCTTACCCGTGTATGCATATATAAACGAAGAGTAAATGTAAAGTCAACATTAAACGAAGCACGTGATGATATTTCGACATGTGACAGCCAGTCGTAGACGCTAAGACAAAAAGTGTATTAGTCCCTAACCGGACGAACAAACTATCAACATTAAAATTTCATTGCTATGAGCTATAGCCAACGATTCACTATGCAACAACCAAGATATTCAAACAGGTAGTAAAATATTTTGTAATATACCATGGGTGAACTATATTAAAGGAAACGTAATCGTGAAAATATAGAAGACAAATAATACATCTTACTGGGGACAATTCAAAGAATTTATTCTTTCGTATATTCTGTCTGTCTTTTCTATCTCGTCTTCATAAAAATATTCATAGACACTTATACAATTGTCTAATAAAGCATATATCTCGAAACAATCTCGTGTCTTATTTCATGAAAATATTATTTCTCAAGAATGTTGCGTTACTAGTTCCGTATTATAATAATAATAACAGGAGTATAGATACATGTGTGTGGGACGAGAAGAAATATCAGAATTAGAAAATAATATCAAGAGATACGGATAAACATTTATACATTGTAGTTTAAGGAGATAAAAACGAAGTTTTAATCAAATAATGTTCTCAAGAATTACCTGAGCAGTTTATGTTAATTTTAATAATGTGATAGACAGTTGAAATAAACGCAAGTAGTACAAGTTAATCAGGAAATCTTTGTAAGTGCATATAAAAATAAGGTTTTAAAATTAATTTCAAAGAATTTTTTAACTTCCTTAAATTAGTATATTAGAATCATTCTTAATATTTTGTTCCTCTATCCTTATAAAAAAAGGAAACATTTCAACCATGATAAGCAATAACGTAAATGTTAACTGCAAATTGTATAGGCTAATTTGCATTAAAAGGAAGCTCAAATGCTGAAATTTTCACTCATGCTCTGCGCATTCGCTGGATGCTGGCAACCGATTACATGGACATCGCTGTTTAAACATATAATTTATAAGACTTATGCAATATTTCTGATCTCCTCATTAAATTTATTTTTGATTTCTCAATTTATAAACATTACATTAAATGTCGGCAACTCTGATGAATTTACCGATGCTTTATACATGATGTTGACGATATTCGTAGCAGGCTACAAACAGATTTATATGTGGGTAGACCGTAAGAATTTCATGATAATAATAAATGTTCTTAATGAGAAACCTTTTGCGACATATGAAACACATGAAGTAATGATTCAAGAAAAATTTGAGAAATTAATACAGTAAGTGTCATTATAAAATTGTGTAATTAAATGCATTAAATCCTCAATAAATTTCTAGGCAGCAATATCTTGCCTTGCGTTTTTAGATATTTTATATAGTAATTATAACATTATAGTAATTACAGCGCATCTACTTATGTTACATAATAATGTGTATAGTTTTAAAAAAGCAGCTTTTTTTAAATTGCTGGAAAAAAACTGGAAAAATTTCGGTTTTTTTTTCGAAAAATTTTGGTTTTATTTTATTAAATTTTTCCAAAACACATTTAAATTTTTTGTAGAATTATGAATATTTTTACATTTGTAAATACCTACAGATAAGAACTATTATAAGTATATACTGCAATAAATATAAAAAAAACGAATTAATCTCGCGGAATTGATGTAATAACAAATTTTATAATTATTTTACAGGAACAATATGAGGAGGTATTTAATCATCGTCTTGATGTCAATCTCATCTATAATAACGATGTCTGTCTCCACGGACTTTATGAAAAGAAACTTGACGTATAAGGCATGGATACCATTTGACTACTCCTCTCCCGTTATGTATTTTGTTGTATATATTCACCAATTAATGGCTATGTCAACCTCTGGTATAGTAAATGTTGCTTATGACAGCTTATTTTGTGGATTCTTACTGCACATCTGCTGTCAATTTGAAATTCTGGAGTATCGACTGACAAAACTCACACATGATCAAAATAGTCTGCGCGACTGTGTTTGTCATCACAACCGTATCTCTGAGTTAGTTCACATTTAAGACAAAAGTTTCTTTCAGTTCTTCTTCTAATTAAAAAACTTGGATTGCACGCAAAATATAGATGGTTTAAACAATTATTATTTATTTCTTAAATAGACAAATAATTGAAACAATAAATAAATGAAGATCTTAAACTAGTTTCTTTATAATAATTAGAAAGATAAATAATTTTTTATTTATAAAAGATCTCAAGATTTTTTGGACAAAAATGAAATAAAGAAATATAAATATTATAGTTAATAAAGTTTTCAATTCTTCAACAAACTTCAAGTGGAATTTGATTAAAAAAGAAAGATTAAAAAGATATTTTCGCAAAGATTAAATATTTATTAAATAAAATAGTGCATATAAAATTTTCATTGAAGGTAAATAAATTCTGAGATAGAAGATCTGTAAAAAAAAGGAGCAGGGGGAATAGTAAAATATTGTTACTAAATATTCTGTATTAAACGAACAATTAAAATTAAGTAACATAAATCTTATAATTTGTAAATAATTAAAAAAATATGTTTGTGTAAGAATATTAAAATGTTACTGAAAATTTTTAATCTAATCACAGATATGCATATACGGTGAATAATATGTTCGCGAAAATAATTGCTATCCAGTTTGCTGTGAGCATGTTGGTAGTGTGCTCGAATTTGTATCGAATAGCTATGGCGACCAATTACGTTAGTTTCATTCCACTGATAATGTATACGAGTGCTATTTTAGTGCAGATTTTCATCTACTGCTGGTTTGGAAATGAAATCAAGTTAAAAGTACATCTTATTCAAATTAATTCTATTTATATACACTGAATATTGTTTAAAATAAATTAATTGCGGTGCTAAATGCAAAATAAATACGTAACTGAGATTATCAGAAAAAATATAACACTTCTTACTATAATGTTATATAAAACATGCATTTTTATTTGTAGAGCCTTCAATTGATAAATAATATTTATGATATAGAATGGCTGGCGCTTAGCAATAGTAACAAAAAAATTCTCTTATTAATGATGAAGCGCGCAATGACTCCTATCGAATTTACCAGCGGGTACATAATCACGATGAATCTTGAGTCGTTTGTAGCTGTTAGTATCAGACATTTAAAATGGATATTATTATTAAATTTTACAATTATTTTTAATAATTTTTAATATATAAATTTTTTACAGTTGCTTAAGATGTCATATTCGGTTTTCAATTTGCTGCATCAAACGAATGAATAGTAACATGCTTAATAGGAATTGTTATTGTTCTTATTAATTTTTACAAAATTATATAAAAAGAATATTGAAATGTAGAAATAAATATTAAGTATTAGTATCAATAAAATGATCTTTTATCTATAGATTTATACAATTTTATCAAGAGTTTTTATTACTTCTTCAACAGTTATAACACATAAAACAATTATTTAAGTATTTTTTGGAGAAGTAAAAAATATTGATTAAAATATTTTATCAATAATTAAAAAAAAGTTGTGTTAATGTTGAATATATAAATAAACAATAAAATTAAAAATACGAAAGGCTCTCCAAATAAATTAAACGATTAGATACGTGATGTAAAGGAATGTGAGCCGACATCAGTTATTCGTGTGTAATCCAAAATGTGATACAATTTTATTACAATTAATTAAATTTCTTTTGAATCAATTATTTTAGTAGAATTTTTTGAACATGGATTGTTTATATATTCAATAAAATATAACAGACGACTTTTTGAAGATTCAAACAGCGACAATAGTTTAACGATGTTTTGACGATTGAGCGTTTTTTACTTTAATTTGACATCACATGAAATTATCTTTAAACACATATTTTCTACACTGAAGAGGATCCAATACCAGGGTTGAAACGTCTGTATCACATTTTTTTAATATATACATTTTGGATTACACACGAACAACTAGTGTCTGCTCATATTTGGCAATTCCTTTACATCACATATCTAATCGTTTAATATATAAATAAAATCATTATAAGCAATTTCATTATGTGCGTGTGTGTGTATTTTACTTTTTCTTTATTATACAGATATTCCATATAGGGTTTTACAATCGGTCCAATGCTGATCCAATACTGGCTAAATACTGGCTGATAACTTGAGCCCAGTACTGGCAGATGGTACTGGCCCAGTCATTTTAGCCAATCATTTGCCAGTGATGGCCCAGTATTGGCTGACAGCACTTTGGCCGTCATTTAACAGCCAGTCATTTGCCAATGATAGCCTAGTACTGGTTGACAGAACCTAATTCATCAGTTGACAGTCATAGCGTTGGCTATGTGTTAGTTTCATTGTTGTAACTACTGGCGATCTTATATGGAACGTTTTACGTTATACTATTAATTTTTATTTTGGACAGCATTGTATCTTAACATCCGATATAACCAACAATTAACATTATATGTATATAAGCTATACACTCGTCAGCAGAAAGGTTGTGACACTTTTTTCAATGGACTTTGGAACTCAATCTTGCTTGTAAAGCGATTGAATGTAATTGGATAGACCCTTAAGTAAGAACCAATCACGCGATGAGCAAGCCATCGATTCCGAAACCCATCGAAAAAAAATTGTTGCAACTTTTCTGCTGCCGAGTGTACACATACATATTTATCAATAATTAATTTTAATTCATTTTATGCTAGAGGAAGGTCACCGATACTGACATATGTCTCTTAAAGCGACATCTCCTTATTTCTTAGAAACTAACCTTATTGATACTAATAAAAACATAATTTGTTTAGCTAATTAAAGAAGTACAAACTCATAATTCATATATTTGTGGCTTTTTCTATACCAAATCAGCTAAAAACAAATTCTATGAATCCGAGAAGAAAATTCTTACGGTGTTCTTTTGCAAATTGTGTAATTAAAATAATAGTGACTGTATTATTGATAATATTATGTCATTTTGAATGTTTATAGTTTCATAAATTAGTTTTCTTTACAGAATAGGATATATCTTTATTTATAGAACAGGAATATTGCCATTATTGCCTACTATGTCGGTTTTGGAGCCCATTTTGTCAGACGCTCATTTTTGCATAACTTATGAAAAACTTAATTATTACAAAATTGCAAACAGTATTTTAAAAACTGCTTATACTATCTGATAGAAGACACTTTTTAGTTTGTATTTATGTTTTTGAAGTTGTATTTTTACCTTTTGTTTAAGAAATATTGTCTAAAAACAAAATGGTTTGTCGGCATCGGTGACCTTCCTCTTATTTATTTTATATATATAGTATATATTATTATATAAAATATATAAGTAGATATAATAATATATATTATTTTTTATATAGATACTTTAATTTATTTTATACTATTAATTTATGTATACGTACGTAAAAAATTTAAAGGTTAAAATTCTGTCTTATCTCATTTACATTCGCGATGTAGGAGAGAATAAATGTAGGAATCACAATATAGAAATAACGTTATAACACATCATACACTTATAAACTACACCTTCTTATAGGAGCTTGCGTGACAAGACTAAAAGATATAGCTATATTCCCCTTTCATTGTCTTCATCTTTGCTCAGAATAAAAAAGAAGATTTAAGAACAGGATAACGAAAACGTAATAAATGTAAAACTAAATATATGAACTATCATCAGTATTAAGATTTTATAAAAGTAAATTGCAACTAATGATTCGTTAACTGATGTTCAAAATGATATGTTTAAAATTGTAGACAACACAGTGGAAAGTAATCAATACAATATTTTGATGGAACAATATATAACAAAGAATTTATATTGAAGTATTCTGCAAATAGTTAATGACTAATAATTTATTGATTAGTCAAAGAATTTATTTCTCTTCATATATCAATTTTCCTTCTTCAGTTTTGCTGTCTTTATGGAAATAGTAGTATATTATACAATTTCTAATAGAACATATATCAAAAGAATCCCGCATTTTAACTCGTGAAGATATTTCGAAGGATATCATCGAAGGTTGCATGTATGGATATTACAATAATAACAGCAGAGATACATACGGAGAATACGTAATGAATAGTATCATTATCAGAAAGTCGCGAGACATTCTATAGACATTCCAAGTTTTTTTTTTTCAAATCTTATCTATTTTCGTTTAAGACGCAACAAGAGCTTAGATAATGCTTTTAAAAATTATATAAATAGTTTAAATTAATTTAAAAGTGAAATATTGAATAAACGTAAGTAATTCATGATGCAAAAAGATCTTTATATAAAAAAGTAAATACGTTGTAAAAATATTATATACATATCTTAACATAAAATAATTAAATTTTATTGAGCTGTTTCAAATTAATATATTTTTTATTAACTTATAATAATAAGTTATCTCTATAAATATAAATTCCTTTCATCAAAATTTAATCAGATCAAAATCTTAATCAAAATTTAATAATGTTAATTTTTTATATTAAATGTCTTTAATTAAGCTACACAAAGTAATATTATACTATAGAAAATATATTTACAAAATGAATAAAATATATTTCAATTAGAATTTTATTAAGCAAATTAAAAAAAGTAAAATTTTTATTTCTTTTATATTCTTTTTTAACGTTTTTAATAAATTTATTTTATAATAGTATATGACCTTTATCTTTGAAGAGAAATGTTTCTATATAATGTTAAAAAATAATTAATAAATATTAATAGCAATTGGTGTAAGCAAAATTGCATTAAAGAGGTTCAAATGCGAGTGCTGAAATTTACACTCCTAGTCTGCGCATTTGCTGGATGCTGGCAACCGGTTTCATGGACATCATTATTTAAACATATAATTTATAAAACATACGCAATGTTTCTTGTCTCTTCATTATATATATTTTCGATATCTCAATTTATGAATATTGTACTGAACGTGGAAAACTCTGATGAGTTCACTGATTCTTTATACATGATGTTGACCGTATTCGTCGCAGGCTATAAACAAGTTTATATGTGGATAGATCGCAAAAATGTTATGGTGATAATCAACGTTCTGAATGAAAAACCTTTTGCAGCATGTGAAACACAAGAATTGAAGATTCAACAGAAATTTGAGAGAATGATACAGTAAGTATCATTAATTTCATGCAAATAAAAAAATTTCTTAATATTATTCTTCAATAAAATATTTTCTAAATAACAAAATATCTGTTATACGTCCTTTACTTCAAAGTAATAAAAATAATGCAGTTATATTGTATTCATATTTTACTAACAATTTATACAAATGGATAGAAATAGAAATAGATTTATACAAATAGATATGTAATATGTAATAGAATTTCACTTTTCCAAAAGTTATGATTACTATACCTTCATATAAATGAAAAAAATATTTGTATACTTAATAAATAAAAAAAGAGCTTAGGAAAAAATATTATACAGTAATAAAATAATAGTAGAATTAAATAAAGAATTAGTTTAAATAATTTTTATGATCATTTTATAGGAATAGCACGTTACGATATTTGATTCTCATTATGGCGACAATTATATCAATAGTTTTAACGTCTGTTTTTACGGAACTCTCAAATAGAAATTTGACATATAAAGCATGGGTGCCGTTTAACTATTCGTATCCTGCCTTATACTTTCTTGTTTATACTCACCAGTTGATAGGCATGGCAACCTCTGGTATAGTAAATGTTGCTTGTGAGAGCGTCATTTGCGGTCTTTTATTGCACATCTGTTGCCAACTTGAAATTTTGGAGTATCGATTGACAAAAATGGCCCATGGTGAAGAGGTTCTGCGTGATTGTGTTTCTCATCACAACCGTATCTTTGAGTTGGTTCCTTATGTAATTATGTTACTCTTTGAAAAATTTGAATTATATGTAATACAAAGTTCCGTTTTCATAAGAATCGTTCTTTAAATAATACAAAAATAATTGAAACATATAAATAAGGTACAAATAAAGCGTTCTAAACAATGTCTTAATTTTTATATATAGATTTTATTTAAAATTAATTTTATTGAATTAATTTGATTCTTTCTTTCTTATTAAAAATTGAATTAATTTGATTCTTTCTTTCTTATTAAAAATCTCAAAGGTAAAAACTTAATGTATATCTATCTTGATTATTTATTATTAAATAGTAATGAAAATTTAATTTATGTATAACTTTAAAGACTACTTGCATAAAACTAAACCTCATATTTAATTATAGATATGCATACACAATAAATAATATGTTTGCGAAAATAATTGGTCTCCAGTTTGCAGTAAGCATGTTAGTGGTATGCTCGAATTTATATCGAATAGCAATGGCGACAGATTATGTGACATTTGTTTCATTGATGATGTATACAGGTGCCATATTGACACAAATTTTCATCTATTGTTGGTTTGGAAACGAAGTTAAAGCAAAAGTATATATTTTTCTAAAATAAATTAACATGCATTTTATATATAGTATATATATATATATACAGGGTGACCCATTTTAATCTATCACCCCAAATATTTCCGTTTCCTTGCATTTTATAAGAAAATGTTTCAGACAAAAGTTATATGGTTTCAAG